>NC_027749.1:36509908-36512458 GCF_000695525.1 Brassica oleracea var. oleracea
CTGAGTGGTATTTCCACCGGATTAGTGCTGGCGGGGCTCGGGCCAGGTGTCGTTTGTTCGGGCGGGTCGTTGTTTTGCTGCCGCTTCTTTTGCGAACTTTTCTCTTGTGTCTTCTTCCATGCGGATAAAGTTGTGCGAACGAGCGATGGCGTCGGAGACAGATTTTGTCGGGTATCGGTAAAGATCCTGACGGCAGGTGGAGTCGACGTGCAAGGTGTTCATCAAAGATTCGACGGCGATATGATCAGGAATATCGATCTTCGAGACAATAACCTTGAATTTCTCCACGAAGTCGCGGAGGCTTTGGCCGTTGGCGTGAGTGAGGTTCCACAAATCTGACACGGTCGCTTCCTGGTTGGTGAACATGATATAATTCTTAAGGAAAGCCGTTGAGAGGTCGTGGAAACAGTCGACGGAGTTCTCTCTGAGGCCGGTGAACCAAGTAAGGGCCGGTCCTTCTAGGGTTTCGACGAAGAGTTGGCAAAAGCCGGCGTCTTTGTCTTTGTCGGTCAGGTTTGCGCGTCGCATCGCTATGTTGAAAGAGGTGACGTGAGTAGAAGGGTCAGAGAGACCTTTGAAGGTTGGAAGACGGAGTTTCTACATCCTCTGGAGCCGCACGCCGGTAACCTTTTGCGTGAAGGGTGTACGAAGAGATTCCGCGAGCACATGCTCGATTTGGGGCGCGGACGTCGTCACCTGGTGGATCTTCGAGTTGATGTCGAGGACCGACTGTTTCAACGCAGCTAGTTCGCTTGCGGTGTGCGCGTTGATGTCGTTACCGGCGCTTCGGTTGTCGTTGTCCCGCGTAGGTGCTACGTTGGTGGTTCGTTCTGTGGCGAAAAGGTGTCAACGATACTGCGCCGTTGAAGCTTCGGCGTTTGCAGCGATAGGAGCAAGGATCTTTGCTATCGCCGTGATTTGGTCAACTGCCGCCTTCTGCGCCGCTTCTTGTAGGGCGAGGCGTGCCAGGATAGTTTCCATAGATGCAGGATGAGGAAGTGGAGTTACTGGTGTAGGTGTAGGTGTCACCTCTGGAGCCGGTGTCACCTCGAGAGCTTCGCGCTCCTCGCCTGACGAAGAACTGTCGTTGCTAACGACCATAGTCTGTCGTTGCTTACAACCATAGTACTAACGTTACTTTGCTAGTAGTCCCACGGTGGGCACCAACTGTTTAATCGGAAAACGGTAATAAAGAAGATTTTAACAAAGACGTCTTATTTATGGTCGGGGCGAACGTTCAGTCGGTTACAAGAGAAATGAAGAGAATACGACAGAGAGGAAGCCGGTGGCTCGATCAGCTACCGGAAAAGTACAACTAACGGCGAGATGAAGCAAAGGTAAAAACCCTAATCTAGCCGCTAAGTGTTAGCCAATGATTTTGGATCCTTCTCTCGTTGTTTCCCCTTTCCTTTATATAGTCGCCCTGATGTTTCGTCTTTGACCTAATTTACGCCATTTTGGTGGGCCTCCTCTGCCGGGCCGAAAAGCCCGTAGGCGTCCGAGCAGCCGCTGAGACGAATATACTTCAGTCGACGATGATCGACTAAAAGTACTCAAGAGTCAAGCCGAAAAACCTGTCTCTTGAGCCAACTGATCGAGCCGTCGCTCTACCTAATCCGGGCCAGGCCTTTCTATTCTTCGGGCCTTGCGGGGTGGTCAAATCCATCCTCTGCATCTTCTTCGCAAAAAAAATGTTTTGTTCCAGTTGCTTGGGATGGATTCTCAATCTATTCAAAGATAAGCACTTAATCCCTTTCAATAAGAGTCAATCTTTACTTTCTTATTTAAGCCGATAGGCTTTTAGTAAAGTTTCTTAGCGAGAAGGAAGCAGTGGTGTTAGATTGACAATCGGGTGTCTTTAATGGAGGTTTAGTAGAGCCGGCGTCTTCAAGACGGTCCAGCAAAAGATCTCTTATGGGTCAATCCGAACTATCTTGGAGTTATAATCTGCGGTGGATGGATGTGGCACCCGCCACTTTCGAAATATAATAAATTGATAAAAGCGGAAAAAAAATAATAATACAACTCAAATAATAATAATCTTCATATAATATAAAAGTCAATATGGTACCAAAAGGCCTAAAAGCCCAACATCGATAACATCCGAAACATAAAATACGATATAAACCGAAAGTCTGAAATAGGAATAACATAAACGATAAAAGTCCAAAGGCCTAAAGGCCCGATAAAGATAAAAGCGGTAAAAGCGATAGAAGCCCAAAAGCCCAATAGCACCGGTCCGATAATCACTCCTGCTCGTCGGTCTCACCTAAAAGGGGGAAAGAATGAGGGGTGAGCGACAGGGGAATCGCTCAGCGAGGTATGGGATGCTACCCCGAAGTCCATGGACCCGGACATAGCACTCCGAATAAATATAATTTAATTCTAATGCATGTCAAACACCGTACCTAAAGTACTCAAGCAACAAACAATGGTCCTAGCGAGGTGCACACTCGCCGCCCACTAACAGGCCAAAACACTACCGAAAAGGTGCTCGGTTCATACACACACCGAAAAAGTGCTCGGTAACACACGCCCGTAGACGATTTA
>NC_027749.1:36517387-36561786 GCF_000695525.1 Brassica oleracea var. oleracea
GCTTCGTCCGGGCTCCGTTTGAGGCGTGGTTGGTGTCTACGGCTTCGTCTCGGCGAGAGGAACACGATGATGGGCTTGGATGCACGAGATGATCAATGGTTAGGAAGTTATGGGTGAATTACTAAATGGAAATGAAAATGAACATAAGGCATGCGGTTTCCGGCGGTTACCTAGGGTGTTTATCGGTGGTGGCAAGCTGAACGTGATCACGGCGCACGGTTGCTCCGGCGACGAGCTCTGGCGACTCTCTGACTATAAAATAATCACACTTCTTCTTAGCTCTCTCTCTCTAATTCTTTCTTTATTTTCTAAGTCTTTGTGAAATGGGAGAAGGTGGAGGTGGTGGGGTTTTAAAGGCATTACCTTTGGCCTTTGGAGTTGGGGTTGGGTCATTACAATTCAGTTCTATGTCCTCAAGCAAGGGTTGGAGCAGAAGTGGAGTAAGATGGTTTTGGTGCTTACATAGAGGTTTTCATGGAGCGACGGTGGTGAGAAGCAAAAGTGGAGGATCGGCACAGAAAATTCCCGGCGGCGAAGAGGCGAGGCGTCCGTGACTGCCGTTTCGCATGTCGGACAAGTCTCATCAACGCGTGTCTTTGTTTTTCTTCAGCAAACGGCACGTGGAAGGACAGAAACCGATCTTTATTTGTGCTTAGTTTGAAGGACTTCTCTAGGGTTTTATGTTAATGGATCCTATTTGTAATGTCTCTCAAACCATGTAAAACAAGTCCTTTGGGCTTAGTGAAAATATGTGGCGAAAAAAGAAAAAAGAATCACAACTAATCTTATTATATAATTCTTGGTTATTCAAAGTTGCTAATTAACATGATCGCGACATGTGTCAATTAATTTATTAAAATTATGACATGTGTCAAAAATATGTTACAATTCTCTTTTATTAGGATTTAAAAAGATTTAGAAAAAAAAATTATTATTATATTTTTTGGACACTAGAAAAGGAAAATTATTACAAAAATATAGTTTATTATTCTTTTTAAGAGTTAAGAAAAGGAAAATTACTATTACATAGTATTTTACAATTATATTTGTATGGCTCTTTTTATAATATTTTAAAAATATTTGATAGTAAATTTAATTTTTAAAAATTCTATAAACAAAGAATAATTGTAAAAAGCTATTTGAAAGTACATTTTTCTTTTTAAAATATTTTGTATATTTTTCATCTTTAAAGATACTAAAGAAAGATATTATAAGAGAAAATATTAATTTTTTTAAAAAAATTTATTAAGATTATGACATTTGTCAAAAATATGTTACAATTCTCTTTTATTAGGATTTAAAAAGATTTAGAAAAAGAAAATTATTATTATATTTTTTGGACACTAGAAAAGGAAAATTATTACAAAAATATAGTTTATTATTCTTTTAGGAGTTAAGAAAAGGAAAATTACTATTACATAGTATTTTACAATTATATTTGTATGGCTCTTTTTATAATATTTTAAAAATATTTGATAGTAAATTTAATTTTTGAAAATTCTTTTAACAAAGAATAATTGTAAAAAGCTATTTGAAAGTAATTTTTTCTTTTTAAAATATTTTGTATATTTTTCATCTTTAAAGATACTAAAGAAAGATATTATAAGAGAAAATATTAATTTTTTAAAAAAATGTTTAAATAAAAACGAATTATAAAATCCCCCTAGTACAAAACATTATTTTAAAAAAATCAAATGGAAAAACTAACTATAAAATAAATGATATTTTTTTTTTAAAACCTAAGTAAAAAAAATGTAAAAGTACTCTTATTATTTTCATATAAATAACTAACTTTCCTTTTTAACCGATAAATGTATGCTACAAAAATATATACCAAAATAAATATTATTTTCACATCTATATTTAGGTTTAATGTTCCTCATATTATTTTCTCAAAAAGTAGTATTGACAATATAAATATTATCTCAGTATTTTCTTTTAATTTCTTTAAACAACTCAATTTTCTTATCATCCTTATTACATCTTATGATGCTAACACAAGTTTTTTTTAATTATGATGTTTTTATCGTACATAAGTGTGTGTAAATCTGAGGAATATATGTTTGTATGTATAAGACACAATATATAATTAACTAAACATAATATTTTATTGAAAATATATTAGTTGTATAAAAATCTTAAAAAACAAGAACAAATTATAGTTGAAATTTTCCCTTTTAAGAAAATTAAAAGTAACTTATTTCTTATAAATAACTAACTTTTCTTTTTAATAGATAATTTTGTGTTAAAAAATTATAAATCAAAAATAACTTCAAATATTTTACCCGATATGACTGTGACATTTGTACAAAAAAAACATTGTGTATGTATTAATAAAATTCTATCATTATGTGAAAATAATTTTTTTTCCTAAAATCCTAAATAAAAGAAATTTGAAAAATAACATTTTCCTCTTTTAATCTTAACCAAATAAGATTTTTTTTCCTTTTAAATCGTGACCAAATAGAATTGTAAAAGCAATTTTTACTTTTAAAATTTAATGATAAATATGATACTGAAAATATTTAATTAAAAATATTAGTGATATTGAGAAAACGATTTTTGAAAATAATATGATACTGAAAATATTTAATTAAAAATATTAGTGATATTGAGAAAACGATTTTTGAAAATAATATGATACTGAAAATATTTAATTAAAAATATTAGTGATATTGAGAAAACGATTTTTGAAAATAATATGATACTGAAAATATTTAATTAAAAATATTAGTGATATTGAGAAAACGATTTTTGAAAATAATATGATACTGAAAATATTTAATTAAAAATATTAGTGATATTGAGAAAACGATTTTTGAAAATAATATGATACTGAAAATATTTAATTAAAAATATTAGTGATATTGAGAAAACGATTTTTGAAAATAATATGATACTGAAAATATTTAATTAAAAATATTAGTGATATTGAGAAAACGATTTTTGAAAATAATATGATACTGAAAATATTTAATTAAAAATATTAGTGATATTGAGAAAACGATTTTTGAAAATAATATGATACTGAAAATATTTAATTAAAAATATTAGTGATATTGAGAAAACGAATTTGGAAATAACAACTTTTAAAAATAGTTAATATTTGCTGGAAATAATTATTTGATAGTATTTTTATTTTCTAAATCTTAGAAAAAAATATTTATAAAAGATTATGTAATTTAAATTTTCTTTTCTAACACCCTAAAACTGTAATAAAATATCTGATAGTTCTTTTCCTTAAAAAATAAAATCCTAAACAAAAGAGATTTGTATCATATTTTTTAATTCCTAACCAAAAGAGAATTGTAAGAAGTTATTTGATAGTATAGAAAATTTGATGATTGTATAATGTTGTCATTGCTTTTTCGACTTATTTAACTTCTAAATTCATTTTTATTTCATTATAATTATTATTTTGGGTTGGATCCGGTTTAAATTTTTACGTTTGGATGTTTTTTCTAGCTCTAACAAAACGAGTTCTTAACTATAAAATAAATTTCACATAACATATGCAAAACAATTTTTTAAAAATAATAAAATGAGTTTTTAATATTTTTTATTAAATTTAAATATCAAATAAAGCCCGTTGCAACGCACGGGCCCAAATCTAGTTCGAAAATAAGAAAACCCAACTAGGAACACATGCGCATGTCATCCAAACGTTTTGAAAAATCTGATTTGAATACGGACGTGTGATACAATCATTGAAAATCAACAAATGAGATGGGGTTTATTAGTTTAGGAACTGAGAGCAATATTATTAAAATTGGGTTCTTTTCTTAACTTTTGACTAAAAAAATTAAGAACCGGTTCTTAATTTTTTTAGTTAAAAGTTAAGAAACAGTTTCTTAAATTCCGCTAAGAACCCCGGTTAATCATGGTCTTAGGTAAACGAAGATATTGCAAAACCGGAAATATATTTTACTCATATAGAGAAGGAGTGATCCACAAATTTCAGCTAAAGGAAGGACGCATGTGTAATTTTTCTCACCAGACGAGAATACTTTCCTTTAAGTTCCTCCCTTGGCCGAGCTCTCGCTTTCTCTTTCCAAATCAATGGATCCTTCAATTTTCAAACTCCTCGAAGAAGACGAGGTTAGGTTTCTACATACTCTTTCAGATTTGTTTGTATGGAGAAGCCTCGTCGTGATTTTAAAATTTGGGGCGAATTTGTGTGTGATTAGGATGAATCGATGCACTCGGGAGCTGATGTGGACGCGTTCCAGGCCGCTCTGAATCGAGATATTGAAGGCTCTACGAACCCTCCTGGTATGGCATCGATTTCAATATTGACCTTGTGAATTCTTGTTTATATTATTCAGATAGGTTATTATTATTACTACTCTTGGTATATGGTTCTGATTTACGATAAAGCAATACTTTAGGAGGTTCAGTTTTTAAGGGTTCAGTGGCCTCTCTATCTGCTCGAATTGATCAATGTTTGATACGACTTATTAGCCAGGGTACATAGTAGGATGAATTGATCAACTACGCCTCTCTGCTGGGAACCCAAACAGTATAAATAGTTCTTCCCAACTAGAATTTAGCCTGAGTGGCGGAGTTCTTGTTTACCACTACACCAACATCTCGTTGGTTTTTTTGTTCTTGTTTTTTCCTTTCTCTTCATTAGATATTGTAATACAATTAGGATTTGAGCTATCTCAGTCCCTTTTCTGTAGGAAACACCCATTCTCCCAACCAACACTTCACAGCTACATGGAAGAATGATATAGGAGATGCCAGTATGAATCTCCAGACGCAGCACAGCCTTGACAGCACTCAGATGAAGGATCAACATGGATCGGCTTTAGACGGTCAACACCAACATGATTTAAAACGTGCAAATGAACCTCAAGACCTTCATCGACCAGGTCAGCATTGGGACAATCCTCCGCAGGTGCCCCAAACATCTGGGTTGCAGATTTCTGAAAAGAACCCTACTGGTAATGAACCTGAAAGACCGCATAATCAAGAGAGTGAATCTCAGTTTCTTAAACTGCAAAAGATGAGTAGTCAACAGGCTCGTGGAATGGAACAGCCTCCTGTTAATCCTCTGAACCGCAACCCTAAGCAAGTTCCTTTTGCTGCTTTGCTTCCTACCTTAATGGCCCAACTCGACAAAGACAGAGCGCTGCAGCTCCGTACCCTTTATTCCAGACTTAAGGTAAGTCTATTTATGAAATCCCCTGACATTCTGCTCCCTCAGATGTTGCCTTTTTATTGATTTCCTTCTGATACTTGTTTGCAGAAAAATGAAATCCCCAAAGAAGGGTTCACCCGACATATGAAGGATATTGTAGGCGATCAGATGCTTAGGCTAGCAGTTAGTAAACTACAGCAGGTACTACCATTTTGCCTATATTGTGTCATGTAGTGAAAACTAGTACTAGGCATTTAACTTAGGGTATTAGATTGCGACCGGATCCAGTTTATAGGAACATCTTTAGTTTATAATTTTCCAGATACTGTTTTGTTGTTTTTTTACAGTTAAGAGTTCAATGAATGCTCAACCTTTTCACAAAATCCTTAAGAAGATGGTTATACACTCATACTTGCATGGTCTGCATACCTTTTCACAGTGTGTTATCTTAGACGATTATAATAATTTCTTAGGGTATGCGCCTCGGTTGATTAGACGTATGGTTTTAGTGACTTGCGTTTGTTCCACATTGCATTTGTAATAGTTTTGGTGTTTTTCCCTTTTGCATTAGGATTAAGGTTTTCTCCTTTTAAGTTAGGGTTTACGATTGTTATCATTTGTAATGTATAAGGGTCTCTCTTAAATACTTTTTTTATTGGTAACTTGTGGTCGTTTTCAGGTGGGTTATAACCAGGGAAAAATGGGAATTCAAGCTCCTTCTACTGGTATTAATTATTCACTGATACATTCTTGCTTTTCTTTTCACGATCATCATAAAGCTTTATGCTTTCCGTAGATGTGTCTTATTAGTTCCGTGCAAAATCCAAAACCCTTACTGATTCAATCTGTTCAATCGCAGAAATTAATAATCAAAAGTCTCAGTCTGACCCTCGTGGAGTCGTCCACCTTAACCAACTATCTTCGTCAACAAGCAGTTCAGTTCCTGTGCAGGGGCTTACCAAACATCCGCCGCACCAAATGCAGCTTCCACCAAGCTCTTTTCCCATGTATACCAGCTCCGGTAATATTCACTCATTCAACACCAATGTTTCTGGTTCCCCATTGAGACCACACCTTCATGATCCCCATATGAGACATGTGGCGCATAACCAGACCATGGGATCATCTGGTCTTGGAGGACCGCCACAGTCTACGACAAACATGATGACTATGCCAAAGTTTGAGAGGCAAACTTCTGTCAATGATCCTAGTAGGGTTCAAGGTGGCGCTACATCGCACTTCCAAAACAGCTCATCACTGCCACCTGGTCAAGGATCATCAATGTCCAATGTGAAGCAGGAATCAGTTGATCAAAGTTTTGAACAGAAGAATGCAGCCTCAGGGGCTTCGAAGGAGGATTTAGAGAAGGACTCCTCTAGAAACATGGCGCATGCAAGCTCTGTTTCTCCTTCTTCCATCACAACTCAACTAGACGCTAGCACAGCAGTAAGAGCTATTTAATATATAAACTTGTCATTAAAAAGTCAGTTTCAGTTGATCTTTGTTTGCCTCTTCTTCTCTTTGAGCTTTTGGGGCAACCATGGTGCTTCTGTTGGCTTTTTATTTTCGAAAACCTTGGCATCGATTTTATTCCTCGTTTTCCCTTATTTTTTGGTAATTTCTACTATGGACAGTAATTGAGGAAAAAGTTTCAGTTTTGGAAAATATTTATCGTTGACCAATTTTTTTATGTCCACCAGATGAATTCTCGTGGTCCATTGGGTATGTCTCAAGCAGGAGTTAATGCTAGGATGCCACCCAAAAAGCCTTTTGTTGGTCAGAAGAAACCTCTTGAGACTTCATCGTCACCACCAAGGTAATTGAGCTCCTCTTGTTTAGAAAAAGTGAAATTATTTACACTTGGTTTCCTCACGTAAAACTATAATCATGGTTATTTTGACTTTGAATGGTTCAACTTGCAGCAAGAAGCAAAAACTGGTCCCGAATTCTATGGATCAAAGTATTGAACAGCTCAATGATGTCACTGCAGTCAGTGGTGTTAATCTCAGGGTGCGTTTGCTTTAGCTTCGGTTTAGAATAAAAATCTGTTTATGGAGTACTGAATAATATTTCTGGTTTAGGAAGAGGAAGAACAATTATTCTCTGGGGGAAAGGAGGATGGTCGTGTTTCTGAAGCATCTCGGAGAGTTGTGCACGAAGAGGAAGAAAAACTAATTTTGCAGAAAATTCCTCTGCAGAAAAAGCTGGCTGAAATTAGTTGCGATACTTTCCGTATCTGCTTTCGGTTTATGAATACTTGGAGAAACTTATATATATATATATATATATATATATGTGTGTGTTTTTCTTCTGTGGCAGTGGCAAAAGTCGGCTTAAAGCAGATAAGCAATGATGTTGAACGGTGCTTGTCTTTGGTGAGATGTCAACTTTTTGTGCATTGTTTTGCACATAATGCCTATTTTCTTTTTCTTTTCTCATGCATTTGCGCTCTCAGTGTGTGGAAGAAAGGATGCGAGGACTATTATCTCATATAATTCGGTTGTCCAAGCAGGTTAGTCTAACTGTCTCTTACTTGCTGCCTCTACATTTTTGTATCTGACGTTTTACAAGTGTTTCTGCAGCGAGTTGATACTGAGAAATCTAGACACCGGACTGTTATCACGTCAGATGTTCGGCAGCAAATCAACGAAATGAATCAGAAGGTGAAAGAGGAATGGGAGAAGAAACAGGCTGAAGCAGAAAAGCTTAAGAAACCTAGTGAGGTATATTCTGTGCTCATCATCTATCTTCTTAATTTTTTACTAAAGCATACAGACATTGCAAAGTTTGTTTGTATTATTTTCTCAATGATGCAGAGTGAAGAAGGTGATGGTGGAGTTGATAGTGAGAAGGAGAAAGAAGATAACCGTTCAAAGGGTTTGAAGGTAAGGGAGAAATTAAAAACACATTTTTGGAGGCAGTTTGACTGTAACTTTGCAATTTCTGGTTTTAATTTGTGAAGGGAAATAAAGAGGACGACGACAAAATGAGAACGACAGCTGCAAACGTTGCTGCTCGTGCTGCTGTGGGAGGAGATGATACGTTTTTAAAATGGCAATTAATGGCAGAAGCACGTCAGAAATCTGTATCTGAATCTGGTAAAGATGGGACTCAGAAAGCTACTTCAAGTGGAGGAAGAACCTCCAAGGACAGGCAAGACAGTGGGCGACGGTTTACTGGAGTTGGTGAGCTTTTTTCCCTTTTAATAGGTTTTATATTTACTTCACGGTTTTGTTCCATATAATAAGCTCTGGATTCTTGTTTTCAGGTGGTCGAAGATTAGGGAAGAACCAAGGTTCGTCGCTTCAACCAAAAGTGGTGAGGACAATCTCGGTGAAGGATGTGGTTGCTGTCCTGGAAAGAGAGCCTCAGATGTCTAAATCTATTCTAATGTATCGATTACTTCAATAGGAAGCTTCATTATCACAGAATTGTTATATTTAGTTCAATAGGAAAGCTTCATTATCACAGAATCGTTATATTTATAAGCTTCTGATGATAATTTAATCGTCAAGACACCAAAGTTAGTTATTTGCATAAAAATGTGTTCGATGGATTCATTGTTTTTCATGGAATATATGACATGACCAAACATATTAAACGCAAACATAGAGTGACAAGACACGCCCTAAAGACTCGCCACATAATAACCCTTAGTAGGTGCATGTATCCAGAAAAACATTATAGAGTGATAAACTTAAATTCCAAGGTAGTGAAAATAAAGTATTAGCCCAACATACAAGCTAAGCCACAATACCAACAAGCTCAATACGGTGATATAAGGGTTCTTTTGCAAGTAATCTAGTAGTATAATATGATTGTAATGTGATGAACATGTGATGCCTATCTTCATAATCGACACCGTCATTCTCGCGGGCTTAAGTGTCACTAGGCTTTTACTTGTGCTTTAAGTTTTGTTTTCCTTTTATTAATAGGATTAGACAAATGCTTTTTAGAGTAGCTTAAAAAGCAAGCTTTATACAAGGTAAGCTGCATCTTATTCATAATAGGGACGGGGTCCCGCACAAACACGGAGTTGTTTAGTTTGATATTTCTCTTTACCGTTTGTTTCGACAATTAGATCGGATGTCAACTATTTTACTAACTTTACTATTATTCCATACTATGAATCGTATCTTTTTAAACTAAGATATAATGTCAGACCGTAATGAATTAAGTTTAAAATAAATGCATAGTTTTAAATGGGCTTGGGGTTATGAAATCGGGCCCTGTTCCTTTTATCGGTGGTGGAAAAAATTGAATAGCTGTTTATCTTTGACCAAAAGAAAAAAAATAGATGTTTCTCTTTTTCGAGCTTTTAGTTTCAATTTAGTTGAGAGAGAAGAGAAGCAGAGATGATATATGCAATCATATTTAATAAAAACCACACATGTCTTTCCTATAATAAAGCTCATGGTTATTGTTTGTGCAGTGTATTCATATAGACCATGATAATGTGAAGACAGTTCAAGTTCAAACCTAGGAGATGTTATAAAATACGCGGTCAAATTTTGCGGTAAACCAGAATTTATGGGAGCGGGAAATAAGCACACACACAAAATTGTTAACGGAGTTCAGCCAATGTTGCCTACGTCTCCGGACCTGCTACAGATCTTTTATTATCAACCAGGGAAATTTTACAAGCTCACAACTCACACCCCGATCCCAAATATACTCAAGAAATTACTCGTAATTTCTTAAAGAAGATTTTTTGGGAATTTTTTTTTTTTTCTTCTTCTTCTTCTCTTCTCTCGTTCTCTCTCTGTTTTCTTGTTTTGGGATGCCTTTCTTCTTCACCCCAGCTCTCCTTTTATAAGCATGAAGAAGGTGTTTGGTGAGCTCACAATCTTTGACAAAACCAACGTCAACAATTTCAGCTCACCGTCCATGCCGTCACCGTCCATGGCGACCAACACGTAAAACATGTTTTAACAGGAGACACCTTAATACTAAACGGACATAGCCCACCTTATGTGCAGCTTGCCGCATGATATTATGCAAATAAAAAGAAATAACTAATTCTTCATTTTAAGAATCATTTGGTGCCCAAAGTGGAGCGATGTTAGCTCAAGTTCAAGAATGAAGTGGAGTAGAACACAGGAACTTGAAAATCCCACCAATAAAAATCTCCATACCTAAGTCCCTCATGAGTCTTCCAATATAAGAGCTGTCTTGGTGCCGGCATCCCCGCTTAAATAAGTCACGACTTCAGAGATGAAGTGGTGTTAACGTACCTTTTTTTGAAGGTAGTTGAGGGACTCGTACATAAGTTGATTACGCACCAATGAATCAAAATTATATTCATTCATTCATCTCTATAACACTATATCATGATCTATAACCGTAGTTTTAATGATAAAAAAAAATCTTTTTAAATCACTTACAATAGTTAGGCATATATTTATATCTGCACAAACTCAAACATTTTACAGAGATGTGTGCGTGTGTATGTGCCCATAAGGAAGATATACATACATACTTTTCTGGAGCAAATATGTTTAACAGAAATGTCCAGTCTGGAGTTGCCTTGCGCAATTGATTCTAAATCTTTTCCCACATAATGTCGGCAATGAATCCATATCATCATCACTTTTGTTAATCCCCAATGTTAAGTAAGAAAATTATAACATATTTATACATTTTCATTACTAAAATGTATCAGTACCTTTGGTTCCTCTCCCAAAGATTAACCCTAGCCTTAAAGCCTGCTATATTCCATTGACATGTTCGTTTGTTTATACACAATTAATTCTCAGTTTATAAGCCAGTTTTGTATTAAGATATTGTACATAAATATATGTTTGACAGAGCTTTGGAGACATTAAACATATATTGTGGGAATATGGAGCCTTTACCTGATTCATCTCGTAGCGTTTTAGAAACATGGAAAACAGTACTTTACCTGATTCATCTTGTTCATGTAAACATAAGCCTTTTTTCAATGGAGATCATCTATAAAAGTAACAAAGCAGTAGGCAAAATATAGAATAATATAGAAGAACTACAACGTAAACAAAACAAAAAGTTTTAATTTCTAGTTCTACGTTGTCTTGGTGTTTATACGATTTGCTACCAAAGTATCTTAAACCCGTAAACAACAATAGTGGTAATAAAGTGAAATTAGAAAAAAAGCTCAATAATATGCATCAAATACAACGCATATAAGATAAGCTGAAGACCGTTTCAGAGATTACCATAGAGGTCTCCCCTGATTCCACAGTTGGACTTAAAACGTGGAACCTGAACCGGTCAGCGTTGATAGGGATGCATATGTGGTGAAGATGGAAGAGGACAGATCTGTGCGAGAAACAAATGGTTACACGCAGATTAGCAACTCGATAGATCTCTTTGGGCTTCGTAGGAAGGAAATTTCAGAGAAAAACAATCATATATGTTCGTCGAGGATGAGGATGAGCAGCTCCAATTGAAGATAGAAGATAAACTGAGAGCGTCTGTGAAGATCAATCCTGCTATCAAGCCTCTCCAATTTATACGGGTTAAAGTGAATTTTCGGTTTCATTGTATCCGAAGGGAAACAGATAGTTGTTTTAGATTGTAAATAGCTTTAATGAAAAAATATTTATTCCGTTGGTTGAAAGGATTAGAAGCAAGATCAACACTTGGACTTGTAGGTTGCTATCATACGCAGGAAGACTTCAACTGATTAAGTCAGTTTTGATGAGTATTGTGAATTTCTGGGCCGCTGTTTTCAGACTTCCCAGTAAATGTTTGAAGGAGGTGGAGCAACTATGTTCTGCATTCCTCTGGACAGGACTGGCTCTTAAGTCTACAGGGAAAAAAGTCGCATGGAAAGAGGTCTGCAATTTAAAAAAAGAAGGTGGTTTGGATATAAGAGATCTAAAGGAAGTTAATATGGTCTATGGTTTGAAGTTAATATGGAGAATGGTATCAGGGGAATAGTTATGGGGGAGATGGATAAAGGCTAATTTACTTAAAAGGAAAAAGTTTTTGGCAAGTGAAAGTCAAAACTCAAGCAGGATCTTGGATTTGGAGAAAGATGTTAAAACTGAGAGAGGTGGCGAATAATTTCTATAAGAAAGAAGTTGGGAATGGTCGGCACATCTCTTACTGGTATGATAACTGGTCAGCCAATGGAGTGTTGATTGATCATTTGGGTGAGAGGGGTATTACTGATATGGAGATAAGTAGAGATGCTACTGTAGAGGATGCTGTGCTTAATACAAGGCGAAGAAGACGGCATCGCACTCTGGAACTTAACAACATAGAAGCTGAGTTATTGGTAATAAAGGAGAAAAGGAGAAGTAATGTTGAGGATGTAGCTTTGTGGAAGAGAAAGTCTTGTTTTAAATCAACATTCTCGACGCAGGAAACATGGATGCTTACCCGAGAAACTAAGCCTATTTGTAATTGGGCAAAGGGTATTTGGTTCCCACAAGCTACTCCCAAATTTGTTTTTGTGACCTGGCTTGCAATGGATAGAGTACTTAGGTGGAATCAGGGGGTTGATGCAGCATATGTGCTTTGTAAGATTGCTGTCGAAACAAGGAATCATCTCTTCTATGAATGTTCTTATGCTAGTCAGGTTTGGGAACATCTTACAAAAGTGATTCTACGAAGCTCTTATACGAATATCTGGTCTGAGAGTGTGATATTGATTATGGATGGGAATAGGGAGAAGAATAGCTTATTCTGTATTCGATATGCGTTTCAGGCCAGTGTTCATGCTTTGTGGAAGGAGAGAAACAAGATTAAATATGGAGATAAGCCTCTTCTTCTGTCAAGTTTGAAGAAGTTTATTGATAAGGGTGTTAGAAATCAACTAAGTCTGATGAGATCTAAGGGGAACAAGGGTAGAGAAGAAATTCTTGAATATTAGTTTGCAACAAGATTATAAATAGCTGCTAGGAAGTAATGGCAAGTTTTAAAGTTGTTTGGATTAGATTCTAAGCTAAGGCAACTATCGTTGTAATAAGGCTTTTTTTATGAATAAAATTTAACATTCATTCAAAAAAAAAAATATTTATTGTAAACTTTAAGAGGTATACGTTGAACACAATCAAAATAATTGATGGATATGAAAATATTGAGAGGTAAAGAGTAGTTAAAGACTCGTCTTTTCACAAGCTAAAGAAAAGCAGCAGGGATGGTGAGACTGAAGGATCGAAGAATAAGAACTTTGAAAACCTAATCATAAAACTTGTTTGACGAATAAAAATGGCACACTTTCCCCTACTAAAACATAAAACATTAGACTTTTTTTTTTCAAAATGTGCCATATAACTAAATATTGGCCGAATGGCCTTATACTTGACTTGGGCTTTTTCTGGAACTTAAACCAAAATCTTATACCAAATTGAAAACATATCGATCCGAAAACCAAAACAAGCTCGGAAATAAAGGTGGGACCCACAAATAAAAAAAACATGATGTGGATGCCTTTAGGAGAGAGCAAAAATTCTCATATTATAATATACTAGGGAAAACCCGCGCTTCGCGCTGGATATGTTACTTTGTTCTCTAATATATATTTTTTCAAAATGGTTGTTATAAAGTTTATTTGCTTATGTTCAGATATGTACTATGGTTAATGTTCCGTTCCGTTTTTTTCTTTTCTTTAGAGTTGTGTGATGGATCTTCTATAGGGGTGTTGAATGGATTTCAGTTCGGTTTTGTTTCGGTTTTTTCGGGTTTTTGATATTTCGGTTTATAAAACTTAGCTGCCATATAAATATTATATCTGTTTTTGTTCGGTTTATATGCTATCGACTTTCGGTTTATTCGGTTTTATACCAAAAACCGTAACTATATTTACTTTTTATAACAAATTTTAGTTTATATAATTATAAATTGGATTTAATAAAACATAACATATATTCTGTACTCTAATTTTTAAATAAAATAATTTATGTTTTTTAACTATCAAAAATAAAAATAAAAATATAATTATATTATTGAATAACTATATTATATCATGATATTACTAAATAATTATATTATATCATAATATTTACCAATTTGATAAAAATAAGAAAAATAAAATAACATTTTTAACTTATAATAAAATAAAAATTATCAAAATCAATGTTTTAAATATAAATATCACATTAATAAATAAATCATGTATATATGATTCATTGGATTATAAATTTACATATAAGTATCTATATATTTTAACTAATCATTTTCTTCAGTTTATTTGGTTTTATCTGTTTATATACCGAACCACATCCATATACCTCATTTTATTAAGATAACATCCATTCGGTTTATTCGGTATTACCAAATCTTAACCACTTTCTCTATTTTGGTTTGTTTGGTTTTAATTTGTTCAGTACCAGATTGAACACCCCTAATTTTGTGTCTATGTAACATATTTTTTTAAGTAGGAATGTTGTACTCCTTCCGTTTCAAAAAGATCTATGTTTAAAAAAAAAATGTTTCACAAAGGATCATTTTTTATATTTTTAATGCGTAAATTAATTGTAAACTTCAAATAAAATAATTGTGTTTACTAAAATTCAATTGGTTAAAAATTGTGGGAAATAGTCAATTGCATAAACTAATGCATTGTTAATTAAAATTTGGTATGCTTTCTTAATAAATTTGAAAATCTTAAAATATACATCTTTCTAAAACAGAGAGAGTATTATTTTTTGGATTTTGCCTACACGATTACAACTATTAACATTTAATTCACAGCTTTAAATCTGGATTCGTAACTGGAAGAAGTTAAAGTAATGTTTGAAATTTAATCCAGAAATTAGAAAAGGTATATGGAGACCATACGGTTGCATATGTTGCTCAAATGAAACGAAATTAGTTATTTATTTGTATTAGTACTTAGTAGCATGAGCCCACCCATTTTACATGTTATTGGGGTGAAATGTAGTTGCAAGTCTTGTACTCCTGTAATTTTCCAAATAAGTTAAATAACATTAAGTTTTTCTCTGTTAGGTAGTCATTGTTTGTGAAAAATTATACATCTCCGACATGGTATGTTCTTCGTGACTGTTCTTGACCAATTTCCATGATTTTCTAGTTTCCTGTATTTTCTTAATCTAGGTTTGAGAGATCGAGAATTACACGTTAAGGCCGTTCATAATTAATGATTTTGAGAGATAAAGATGAGTCTCCAGAAGTTGAGGCCTTCCAAACAATCTGGAAGGTTTTTCTCAGTCATATATCCTCAAATCACTAAAACTCGTAGAAGAACTTCATATTCGATATGGAAACACAGGATCAAAATTACAAAAGAAAAAAAAATCATTATTACAGAATGGACGTGGTCACTTTTGGAATCATAGAAGAAATCATCATTCTATGCTCTACATCCTCTGCTTCATCACCATTGAAGGCACCTGCTGCATCAGAAACGAATAAGACGCGTTTAATGTCCGATGTCGCGTACGAACCTGTCGAAAATAGATGTATAAACATACCAAAGGAAACACATCCAAACATACACATCAGAAGTATAAGCAAACATCAAATTCTTAAACACCATCAGTTTTTAAGAATTTCAATCCAAGTTAGATAAACCATTCTTACATAATGTAATTACAATGGAACCCCTTATGTGAGCTTTGAATAAACAGACCTACAACTCATTAAGCATTCAAATACAGTATTAACTTCTCCTCACCTAGGCTCCTTGAATGAAATGGAACCTCCGGTTCACTCCTAGACAGAGTTGTCCCTGTGGGCTCATACTTCTGCGGTTCACCAAATCGAGAGCGATAAGGTTCTTTGAGAGTGAGGAGAGTCATGCAACTTTTTATGTTGTGTGGAACACCTTACCATCTATCTTCGTTGAAAAGTTCAAGAGCTTTATAATGCATCTGGCTTGGCAACAATGATCATGTTGGAAACTTTCAAAGATTTTTCAGGTGTCCTGCCATTTTCCAAAATTGTTGATACATATGCCTTCTCGGCATATGACATGCTTGAAAATTTAAAAAGAATATCAATTTAGGACCGTCATGACAATGATCATCCCAAACAAAAGAAAAATAAAATTTTAGACCTAAGAGACGTCCATTAACCAGAGGAACAGTAATGGGTAAGAAAGAGAGCACTCACGACCAATATGTAGGATCAATTAATCGTTGTTCTTGCTTGCATCATTCTCAGCCGCAGTCCTTGCAGAATCTACTTCGGCATCACCAAATACCTGAGAGTCTCCAATCCAAAGGAGACGAAGCTCCGACATCGCCACCACCGTTCTTTGTCGCCTCTCTCACTATCTAGCGCTCTCAGACACTCCTTTTCCCCTCAGATACAATCTAAAAACGAATCAACCGAGCAATAGTTTAAGATGAACAATCAAAAAGAATCGCCTACAGTAGATAAATAAACAAAACCTTAATCATTATTCATACCGGGAAACTAAAAATTATCAAGAATAGCTTATAGATCATGAGTTTCGTGCTGCAATCAGATAGATTTTGTAGAAAGCTTATGATTCAGAAGTATGAACTGATGAATTACACGGTTAGAACATACCTTTTTACAGTCGAAGATTCTGAGATAGGAAGTAAAGGGGAATGTATTCAAAGGATAGATCGTGTGAGTGGAGAAAAATGGTTAATGAGTCCTTCGAAGATGACGCTTCGCTTCAGCATAACCCTCGTAGTTTCCAAATTTTCCAATCGAGAAGATTAATAGAAGCATAGTGATCGAGAGTGTGGGCCACCAATTTCAAATAACGGAGCCCATTAACAAATCTAACAGTAACAAAACAAATTACTGGTCCACTTAGAAGCCCTCCGTAAAACCAAGCCTGCAAACTCTAAAAATAATGGGACACGCGGCAGCTTGTCCTTGCCTTATTTTTTTAGGTGGCAGCACCAGAAGAGAATCATTGTCTTCTTTATATTAATAGATAGATTTTATAAACTCACAACAACAATCAAGAGAATAGTTGAAAGAGAGAGAAAGAAAGAGAGCACTCACAACCAATATGTAGGATCAATTAATCGTTGTTCTTGCTTGCATCATTCTCAGCCGCAGTCCTTGCAGAATCTACTTCGGCATCACCAAATACCTGAGAGTCTCCAATCCAAAGGAGACGAAGCTCCGACATCGCCACCACCGTTCTTTGTCGCCTCTCTCACTATCTAGCGCTCTCAGACACTCCTTTTCCCCTCAGATACAATCTAAAAACGAATCAACCGAGCAATAGTTTAAGATGAACAATCAAAAAGAATCGCCTACAGTAGATAAATAAACAAAACCTTAATCATTATTCATACCGGGAAACTAAAAATTATCAAGAATAGCTTATAGATCATGAGTTTCGTGCTGCAATCAGATAGATTTTGTAGAAAGCTTATGATTCAGAAGTATGAACTGATGAATTACACGGTTAGAACATACCTTTTTACAGTCGAAGATTCTGAGATAGGAAGTAAAGGGGAATGTATTCAAAGGATAGATCGTGTGAGTGGAGAAAAATGGTTAATGAGTCCTTCGAAGATGACGCTTCGCTTCAGCATAACCCTCGTAGTTTCCAAATTTTCCAATCGAGAAGATTAATAGAAGCATAGTGATCGAGAGTGTGGGCCACCAATTTCAAATAACGGAGCCCATTAACAAATCTAACAGTAACAAAACAAATTACTGGTCCACTTAGAAGCCCTCCGTAAAACCAAGCCTGCAAACTCTAAAAATAATGGGACACGCGGCAGCTTGTACTTGCCCTATTTTCTTAGGT
The DNA here is from genome assembly GCF_000695525.1 of Brassica oleracea var. oleracea. Lineage (NCBI taxonomy): Eukaryota > Viridiplantae > Streptophyta > Magnoliopsida > Brassicales > Brassicaceae > Brassica > Brassica oleracea. The sequence goes on from NC_027749.1 coordinate 36,535,225, forward strand.
GGCAGCACCAGAAGAGAATCATTGTCTTCTTTATATTAATAGATTTTATAAACTTACAACAACAATCAAGAGATCTATAACACTTAGATGAATACTATAAACCATATTTTGATTTTGAGAGTATCACCAAGATCAAAGGACCTTCTTGTTCGGTCGAGAGTATTGGCAGCTTAAGAATCTATCATTTTCGTTACATTTTCTTGCAACTAAGCTTCTGTTATCAATTAGTTGGTATCCGACACAAAACGTTCTTGGAGTTATTTTCAACCATGCCTCCGAAACAACATGTTGCGGATATGACAGAGTTTCCGAAAGCATCATTGGCTATGCAGGAAAATATCCGAAGTACAATCCATACTTCAATTGGAGATGGGAGATATGTTAGGACAGCAGCTCACGGTCCAAAATCCAATATTCAATAATGGTGAATCAGAGAATGACGTGGTCGTCATAGTGCTCAACGCCGTCACAATTTTAGCCAACCAGAGGATGTTGAACGGGTACAGCCACCCGATCAGCAGTGGGAGTCCTCTTTCAAAGTTGGAAATACCAGAGTTCCAAGGGGGAGCTCGTGGTGAAGCCTTGCTTGACTGGATTGCAACAGTTGATGAATTGTTGGAATTCAAACAGGTATCCAAATAAAAACGAGTGTCTCATTGTGATGAAATTCCGAGGTCATGTAGCCATTTAGTGGAAACAAGTTAAGACAACTAGGCATCATAAGAGTAAACCTCCAAATCATGGCTTGGGAGAAACTAAAACAACATCTTAAAGCCACCTTCTTACCCTATAACTATAAGAAGATGGTATATACTAAACTTCAGAATCTCCTTCAAGGGTCACGTACCGTAGACGACTACCTAGAGGAGTTCTCCCTTCTCCTCACGCGGACCGACATATACAACAGCGCATAACAACTTGTCTTACAATTCATATGAGGCATTCTTCCCCAACTCCAAAATGCATTATCCCAACTTGATCCCACTACACTTGCAAAATCACATAGGCGCACATATACCTTCGAACAATAGAAATGATCGAAAACATGGGGAAGTCAAACCTCTCGATCTCATTTTTGGAGCAGACTATTTTGCAGGCCACAACAAAGGAACCAGATGCAACGGCTCCTGCTTCTCGTATGTCAGCACCTACAGATAATAATCTTTGTTTCTCAACTCGTATACCAACCTTAAAATGCTACTCATGCGGTGAATTGGGACATCGTTAAATGGCCTGTCCACAAAAGACATGACGAGGATTAGTTATCGACGATAGCCATGATGATAAGGCACTGGTTTATGACTCTTACGGAGAGGAGGACAAACAGGTAGAGACGATTCAACTTACTACATGGGACACCGGGCATTTGCTCGTCACTCACCGATCGTGTCTCATACCACGACGTCCAGACAAAAAATGGTTATGAACCAGTATCTTTCACTCGTCCAGAAATTCTTGGTCGCGTTTGCAGCTTTATCATTGACTCAGGGAGTTGTCGCAACGTGATGACTGAAGAAGCCGCCAACAAAATTGATTTTCTCCAAAAACCTCATCATGCACCATACTCATTAGGTTGGCTAACTGAAGGTGTTAATCTACGCATCACTCAACAAGATCTAGTGTCGTTCTCAATAGGATCGCACTACAACGACGTTTGTCCTCTGATGTTGCACCGATGGATATTTCCACTTACTGTTAGGACGACCATGGGAAAATGATCGTAAAATAACTTATGATGGAGATTAAAATAATTAAAGTTTCACATGGGAGACAAAGCAAATTATACTCCTGCCATCTCGGGCAGTAACACTTCTCCTCCGCAATCATCGGCAATACATCAACCTGCTATCACACCACCAAAACAATGTCCTGTTACTATGCTTTGTTCATATTCATCTTTCGTCTCAGAATTACAAGAGGAAGGTTACACATTTTTCCTTCCTCCCAGCGACCTTCCACCAAATTCTCATCACGCCTCCCGATCCTGTTTTAGCGTCCGTCTTTAGTGAGTTTGAAGAAATCTTTCCAACAAACTTACCGAAAGCATTGCCGCCACTCCGCAACATACAACTTCATATCAATCTTGTACATGCACTACTCTACCTAACCGACCTCACTGCCGCATGAGTCCTGGGGAACACAAATAATTAAGGCGCTAAGTTGAGGACCTACTACAAAAAGGACATATTAAAGAAAGTCTTAGCTCATGTGTCGTTCCAGTTTTTTTGATTCCAAAATGATGGAGCATGGCGTATGTGCAAGGATAGTCACACTATTAACAAAATCATACTTTGCTATAGATTTTCTATTCCTCGCCTGGATGATCTCTTGGACTAAATTGGAGCAGCAAGGATATTTTACAAAATCGATCTTAAAAGCGGATATCATCAAATTTGAATCCGTCCAGGAGATGAATGGAAGAAAAATTTTAAAATGCGAGAAGGTCTCTTCGAGTGGTTAATAATGCCATTGGGGTTATCTAATGCTCATAGCTTCTTTATACTAATTATGAATCAGGCGCTTCGATTTTTTATTGGAAGATTTGTTGTCGTGTACTTTGACGACATACTAACTCTTGGCACTTCTATGGTCGAGCATGAGGAACATCTGCGACAATTCCTCACTGTGTTATAGAAGGAGAAGCTATATGCAGTAAAACAAAAGTGTGAATTCGGAGTTGCACTAGTTCTTTTCCTCGGCTATGTTGTCTCCGACAAGAAGCTCTCAGTCAACATGTCAAAAATAGAAGCGGGTATGGTCATGGCCGATTCCAAAGACAGTCTCCGAGGTGAGAAGCTTTCACGTGTTGGCATATTTTGATCGCCACGTCGTCAATAACTTTAGCACCATTATGTCACCTATCCCTACTTGTATGCGTGATGGAATTTTTCGTGGGCACAAGTAGAAACATAAGCATTTGCATTAATCAAAGAAAAATTGACTTTTGCACTAATCCTTGTTCTTAAAGATTTTTAATCGACGTTTGAGCTACATTGTGATGCCTCCAAACTCGGCATTGGTGTTGTGTTAAGACAAAATAGTCTGTCAATTGCTTTTTATAGTTAGAAACTTGCAGGAGATAGAAGCCGTTAGAGTATGTATGACGTCAAATTCTGTTATTGTCCAGGCTATAAAACATTGGCATCATTATTTAGTTCATCGGAAGTTTGTTTTGTTCACTGATCATGGTGATCTGCTGCATTTAGACACCCAAACCAAAGTCTCAGCTCGGCATGCTTTGTGGATTTCTTATCTCCAACAATTCACAGTTGCCATTCGCCACCAGTCCAAAAAGAAAACATAATATAGTAGAACCTCACCCAGACTTAGACAACACTGTCCCCAGTGTTATACAGTCTATGATTGGTGGGAAAATAAACCATAAGTACTAAATTTAACAAGGTTTCGCGAGTATACATGCCATTGATGTGAATATCAATCAACACAGTTAAGTGGCGATTGATACTTGTGATGCTCCGTCGATCGATATTGGTCATTTGTCGGTCGATGCTGGTCCAGAACTCATGAACCTTGGATCTTTTTTTTTCTCATGAACAGTACCTATGCTACAGTGTCGATCGACGTTTCTACTACAGTGTCGACTGATGCTACAGTGTCATCGTCACTGTTCATCTTTTTTATTTGACCTGCATAAAATTTAAAAACGAAAATCGGTAAAATTTTAAACTAAGCTTAAAAGATATTACCTATTAGTGGGTTGTCTCCCACTCAGCGCTTATTTTCAGTCATTAGCTTGACTTCTGGAGATCTGATTCAGTCCCATATGAGAATGAGAACTTGCCCCAAACCAAGTCTCAATGTCTACTCTCTGAAGCTTCATCATTCTTTTTTGAAAGCCTCCTCCATATACTCTTCTCCTTTGTCTATCATCTCAGCAATAAGTAGTGCTCGAAGCTTTGCATATGGCTGTGAGAATCATCTGTTGCGCACTATGTACTTCCTGACACCATCTGAGAAGTGAGTAATCAATGATAACTGAGGATCGCTCTTGATCATTTTTCTCTTCTTCCAATTCATCCTCTTCTTTCCTCCAGACTTGTCTGATCTCCTGTTGGTGTCTCCTTCAAAACAATTTCTACACACATCGAATTCTTTCTGCTCTGAAACGCATCCAGTATCGATCGACGAAGAAGTGGTAGTGTCGATAGATGGTATCTGGTTGGTGTGTTTTAACACTGCGACTGATGGGCAGTGGTCGATGTCGCCTCTATATCTCAACCCTCTCTGAGAAGCTTCTGCATGTAGAGGATCATCAAATACGTTAATGTAAGAAGCCAGACGCACACTTCTATCTGGTGGGATAGGAAATTCAGCTTCAAATACAGTGCATGGAACCACAATCTTCAAAGGATCACGAATCATCTTCACTCTTTTGTGAAACCCAGCAGCTTCTCCTGTCCAGACAAGTGGTCTCTGGTGTTTAGGGACAACAAGGTGTGAGGCCTCATACTCGTGCATTTTCTCCTCGATCGATTCCATCTCAACTATGCAACCTGGCGGTTCGTCCAACAATGGGCATCGATCGATATCAAGGGGGTGGTGTCGATTGGTAACTGGTTGGCGGTGTCGATCGATGTCGGGTGGGTGTAGATAGATGCTATCTGCTGAGTGTCGATCGATGATATAAGGTGGGCATTGATCGATGATGTGGGGTGGTTTTTGATCGATTTCATCAGGTTTGTGTCGATCGATGCTAGTCTTGGGTGAAGTTTCCAGATCTCCTCTCGAAGTATGCTGATCGTCATCAAGCTTCTTCTTTAAATTCTGATCCATATCTTCAAGCCATTCTTCCAACTCCAAGAAGTCTTTCATAGTAACTTCTCTACTCGAATCCAAATCTCCAAGCTGTTCTCCATCCTTTAACTCCAAGAATTCTTCTAGCTCCAAGAAATCTTCCATGGTGATCTCTTTTTCTACATCTGGGGTAGGATAACAACTTGATACATCAGTGCTCTTTTTTGCAGAGTCTGCGATGTCCTGAGGACAACTCGATCTTTCAGGGATTTCGAGTGGTATCAATCGATGACAAAAGTTTGTGTCGATCGCTGTTGAGGTGCTGGTGTCGATCGATTTTGCGGTGCTGGTGTCGATGTTGAGGTAGTGGTGTTGATCGATGCTGACGTCGGATCATTAGTCTCAGCTTCTTCTCTGCTCAGCTCTTCATATCCATGTTGTTTATCACCCTCTACCATACTGTTGTCCAGCAACTGTCTCGGAATTTTAGCTTTCCTCTTTATTTGCCAACTTTCAACGAGCTTGTCCCACTTATCATTCTTCTCATTTTCTCGAGTTGCTTCGGCATCATCAAAAATTTTGAATAGGAATGCTCTTTGAATGTCCTCCCAGCTGGTTAGAGATCCTGGCTATAGTTGACTGAACCAGCTAAATGCATCCTGACACTTTATTCTGCTCACTCATTGACACTAGATCCTCAAGCTCTTCGATGTGGTTTCTGGGATCTTGGTGAGGAAGACCTTTGAAGGGGTATTGACCTACCCAGTCATACCACTCTCGGCTCAGATCAAAGTCATTCACCTCAGCAACATCAATCACATCAAGGATCACATCACCCTGAGCATTAATCAATTGTCATGCGTTCTTGCGAGTGCGACCTTCTTCGTCTCTTAACATCCCATTCTCGTCGACCTTCAGTATGAGCACTTTGATCTTCACTGTATCTCCGCAAGTGGTGTCGTTTTTCCCCAGATGAACAGTATCGGGATGAACAGTATTCGGATGAACAGTACCCGGATGAACAGTGTCGTGATGAACAGTATCATGATGAACAGTGTCGATCGGCGGGGGATGAACAGTGTCGATCGACGGGGGAGAAACAGTGTCGAATTGATCGACGGGAGATGAACAGTGTCGATCAACGGGGGATGAACAGTATCGATCGACGGGGGATGTACAATGTCGATCGACGCAGGATGAATAGTGTCGATATGAACAGTACCTCGATGAACAGTATCATGATGAACAGTGCTGAAGTGAACAGTACCATGATGAACAGTGTTGTCTGACACAGGATGAATAGTGTCGTTCGATGCTTGGTTCACGCTGCCGATCGATGCTGCTTGGAGGGTGTCGATTGATGCTTCCCTGGTAGATTTACGGATCATGCGTGAATCAGTAGGCTTCTTCTTTGAAGAACCCATAAATCTTCTCTTCATTGTTGTTCCTGATACTAAGATGTATGTTCCTGAAAGAAAAGAAATTTTTTTATCAATTTTTTCGAATCAGCGGAAACACCTAGACTAAATCTAACTAAACAAGATCTAATGGCGATCGAAGCTCCCCTGCAACGGCGCCAAATTTGATATCACTCAAATTACCCTAAGGAGTGAAATGTTCTCTCTCAAATAAGAGGTCAAGTTGTAGCACTTAGGGATCGAATTCACAGGGAGCTAGGACACACACTAGATCTAAATAGTTATTGATTAAGCTAGGTCGAATGGTTTTAATAGTAAATAGTAGTGGTGAGCAAGGTAATTGCTCGATTGATTGATTGGGGTTTGATGGAAGGATGATTTGCTAGACTTAGGGTTTCTATTCAAGCAATCATGATTATAGTAGTATAGAGACTAAGGTTGGATATTCTTGAACTCAAACAAAAAGAATAGTCGATCAACTTTCGTATATTTAGACTATCTATCGCCGGATCTAGGACCGTAACTGCCGCTTGTTGGTCCTGAGAAAGTGTCGATCGATTCCAACAATAGGGTGTCGATCGATACACCTTTCAGCCCGTCGATCGATACAACTAGTGAGTTGTCGATCGATGAACCTTCCAAGGAGCGTTATCGCACGGGTTGACGTGTTCACTAGGTTTAACTAAATCAGCTTCCGCTTGTTTCTAGCAATCCTAGCACAATCTAAACTAATCAGACAGAGAACCAAACTTCTGCTTGCGCCATACTATCTATAGACAAGGTCCTAGTTAGCTATTCTAGAACACATGCATTAAGAACTGTTTAATTGATTCTTATCCTAACAACTTAGCAGTTCTATATTTTGGGCTAATCCCTCATGACTATCTGAACGCTAAACCTAACAAGTGGATCTATTCAGACATGACGTTTACCACAGAAATAATATATATTGTATAAAAAGCAATATGAAAACAAAAGTCAAAACCAAAGGAGTTCCATGAGGACTCTGAAGGAGTTCCTCCCTTCTCTCCTAACTAAGAACAATGAATAAAGCTTGGACGTCAACAATGGCTTAGAAAATACATAAATAAGATTTTAGGTCGTCCAAGGATATTTTGGTAATTTGTGGTTTCTTCTGGGCTTAAGTCAGTCTTGAAATATGCTCGGCCCGTGTTCTAGAATCACCGTCGATCGACACCAAGGGTGCACCATCAATCGACGTTCCTTCATCTCCTCGACAGCTCTCTCTCTCTCGCGAAACAAACTGACCACTATTCAGTAAAATATGCATAACTTATGATCTAACCGTTGGATTGACCTCAAACCGGAGGAATTGGAAAGCTAACTCAAAGCTCTATCTTGTGTCAAAAGATCAGCTCAGTCGCACCTTGGAAATGTATCCACCCATATCTAAACATCTGACATGTCTGTGTAGTTCTACACTCAAAAGACTCCAAAAGACCCCAAAATCACCACTTTCCTCCAAAACGTACCTAAACCTGAAAACATACTAAAAAGACTCCCAAAAAACTATAATGTATTTAAAAACACCTATATACCATGGCTAAAAGTGGGTAAAATCCATGCTATATCAATAATGGGGTCACATGAGACACTCCTACCCCTCTAAACCGCAAGAAATCATTTCAATCTTTTCTTTTTCTTTCTTTATGGATGCCGAAGATACGAGAGAAGGAAACCAAAAATTTATAGACTGATATCTTTCAGACCTGAAAGAGGAATCCGATCCAATGTTTACCAAGCCCCAAGACAAGCAAGTTCAATTGATTAATGTTGGAAGTCAGATTCGGTTCCTTCAGGCTTTCTAAGCTAGCATGGATGTTATTGGCAGGTGATCCACTTTGGCGTTTCCATTCAGTATGCCTTGCAGTCAATAACCTCAAATAATGGTGCTAGAGAGTGGTTAGATAATAAGTAAAATTGAAAAAGTTCATCATCCCTTTCTTGACTCAATAAAACTCAATAACACATAATAATTAAACTTAAAATAAAACACAACATCAGTAGAAACCTCCCCCAGACTTAAACAACACTGTCCCCAGTGTTATACAGTCTAAGATTAGTGAGAACATAAATCAAAAGTACACAATGTAACAAGGAAGAACGATATACCAACTCGCTGATGTCAGTGTCGATCGACACAATAAAGTGGCAATCGATCGTTTCTGGTAATGAATTGTCTATCGATATCGACCAGTCCCATCGGTCGATGCTTTGAGCAATCGCCTCCTCCGACTCTTTTTTTTTTGATAAATAAGAAAATACCTAATCCCTGGGTTGCCTCCCACTCAGCGCTTATGCGCTTATTTTACGTCATTTAGCTCAACTGTGATGCCATATCAATCGGTAGGTGGCATTCCCAAACATGTAATTTGTTTGTCCGGTATTTCTGCTTTCGCCCAATAATGCTTTACTCTTTGTCCATTTACCATTAACTCTTCTCCCTTAGAGTTTACTAGCACGATGGTCTCATAGGGACTTACTTCTTTAGCAGTAAAGGGATCTGACCATCGTGAGCACAATTTTCCAGGAAATATTGCCAAACGAGAATTGTACAGAAGCACCTGGTCAATTGGTTCGAAATGTGTAGAGATGATCTTCTTATCATGATAAGCTTTTGTTCTTTCCATGTATAGCTTTGAGTTTTCATAAGCGTGATGTCTGATTTCATCTAACTCATTCAGCTGAACCATTCTCCTTTCCCTAGCAGGTTTGACGTCGAAATTCATCATCTTTACGGCCCATGCCGCTTCGTGTTCTAACTCCACCGGAAGGTGACATGCTTTCCCATAAAGTAGGTGAAATGGTGTAGTTCCAAGTGGCGTTTTAAATACAGTTCTATAAGCCCAAAGTGCATCATCCAATTTTGTAGACCAATTCTTTCTTGTTTTTTCGCATTGTCTTTGCCAGAATTTCCTTGATTTGACGGTTGGAAACTTCTACTTGTCCGCTGGTCTGCGGATGATAAGGCGTAGCTACTCGATGGTGGACTCCATGCTTTATAAGCAGATTTTCAAACACTTTGTTGATGAAATGAGAGCATCCATCTCTTATTACCACTCTAGGAATTCCATATCTAGGGAAAATGATACTTTTGATAAGTTTCACGACTACAATAGCATCGTTCGTCGGGGATGCTATTGCTTCTACCCACTTAGATACATAGTCGACAGCGACTAGGATATATTTGTTCCTGTATGAAGAAGGAAAAGGGGCCATAAAGTCGATGTCCCAACAATCAAACACTTCCACTTCAAGTATGAAATTATGTTGCATTACTAAAAATCCTAGAAAACCTTTGCTGTCTAAAACAATAAAACAAGAAAGCACACTTTGCCTCTAACATGTTGGCAAAGCTTATATAATTCGGTTAAAACTCGTCAGGGTAACATGTTGCCTCTAACATGTTGCCTCTAACATGTTGGCACACTTTGCCTCTAACATGAAGACTTGGGCTCTATGTCGGCTATGACAAAACGGGCTTTCTGTGTGCTTCGCTGTCGATCGATGTCAAGAGGTGAACATCGATCGATTATTCCTCTTAAATATCGACCGATGGTCGAGCTCGATGGTCATCTCGGGTGCTTACTCCAAATATCTCCAAAATGCTCCAAAATCATCACTTTCCTCCAAATCGCTCCTGATCCTATAAATATTCTAAATAGACTCTATAATATAATAACTAGTAGTTAAAACACTTATAAACCATGGGTAAAAGTGGGTCAAATCAATGGTCTATCTACTCTCTCAGACTTACCCTTTAGCTTGTGCTCAAGCAAAACACATAGGCAGTCTCTTTGAAAGAGGTTTGAAAACAGCAGGGACTCACATGATTTCAAACTTAGAATCATCACCTCTACAATATTATAATACACAACTAAGAATTCATAATCACAAAAGCACATTTATACCATATCCTAGCTTAGCAACAAAATTCACCTAGCCAACAACTTAGCAAATCTTGTCTAACATTCCTCTATACCAATCTCATTTCTTAGCATAAATAAAAGTGCATGCTTTACCTTGGGAGTATCGATCACATGATGCAAGGATGTTCAAACAGGATATGCAGGTAAAAGTTAGTTCATATCCTCCCTCTCTACTAATTTTCACTGTCAGTCAAAGTCTGCTTATATTTGCAAGATCATTGACCAAGATTGAACATGTCAGTCAATGGTGGTCGCCACCAAGTCATGTTCACTTCTTTTTGACATATATCCTAGGAATATTTGTGAAACAAGCCTTAATGGTTGTAGCCACCAAGTCCTGTTCTAATCCTTTACCTATAGAATTCTTATGAAGCAAGCCTTAATGGTTGTAGCCACCAAGTCCTATTCGAATCCCTTCCTAATAAATCTCTAATAGATAATAAATATATATATATACATATACATATTTTTTTTATATAAACTATATCTATAATTTTAATCTATATTTCGAAAATAGAGAGAGAGTGATATATCTATCTACACAAGACTTTACCTTCCAGACTTGTTTGAAGAATCTGATTCCATGTAAACCAAGCCCCAAGAAAAGCAGTTGTGTCAAGTTTAGTGTTGGAGGTCATCTTTGGTTCCTTCAAACAATCTCAACAAGTGTGAATAGTTGACAGGTTGATCCACTTTAGTATCTTTAGTACTATCTGCAATCAGTAAGTCTAGAATGGTGCTAAAGAGTGGTTAGGTAACAACAAAAATCTAATAAGTTCATTATCCCCTTCTTGACTCAATAAAAACTTTTTGAAAACTTTTTAATAAGACTCTTGAATAAACTACTATCAGTAAACCTCCTCCCAGACTTAAACTACACTGTCCCCAGTGTAAATTCAGTCGGAGTTATGGTGATAACTAAATCATAAGGACTCAATGTAACAAGTTGAAACGATATACCAGACCGGAATGGATGTCGACCGATGTAAAGGTGTTGATATTGGTCGCGGCAGGTGATGTTCTGTCGATCGATACTCACAGCAATCGTCTACTCAGATCTCTTTTTTTTTGTCCTGCAATAAATAAAAAACAAATATAAATACTAGATTAATAAAACCAATTAAATATTACCTAATAGTGGGTTGCCTCCCACTCAGCGCTTTGTTATAGCCATTTAGCTTGACTTTGAAGGTGATTTGGCGAGTAGTGTTGAAAGCTGGAACTTGCTGGGAAACAAGTGTCCATCTCATCTCTGCGCTTGTTGAACCATGTACCTGTGAAGTCTCGCATTGCTTCATCTCCTCTGCGCCATTTTTCCTTCATTGTTGCAGTTGTGTTTTCCATCTTCTGCAATCTATCTCCTAGACTCTCAAGGTTGAACTAATGTCTTCTGAGTGTGGCGTAAGTATCAGCTGAGATCGCCTCTCCCTGGTTGTGTGTATCAGACATGTCTAATGTCACCTTAGGTACTAGTCGGCCTTGGTTTGTAGCTTCGTCGACCGATATTTATCTATGAATGTCGGTCGATTTTTTTGTTGCGTCTGTTGATCGATGCTGATGCTTCTGGTCGACGGGAAATGTAACTCTGAATCTCCACTAATTCCCTTTGTATTGCTTCTATCTGAGAAGTCAAAGCTCTGATGCTAAGGTCCATTGGGAAATAGATGTCATCACATCTCCTATCAAGCCTCTCTTCTGTTGTTTCTAGAGTTCTGTAGATCCCTTCTACCAACTAATCAATCTCTGCTCTGGTGTGAAAATCTGGTTGAGACTTCATTGGGTGTGAGTTCTTTGAGTCGTCGTCGATCGAAGTTGAGTGGTGTCTGTCGATCGATGCTGGTCGATGTTTGTCGGCCGCATGCTGAATTTTGTCTATGTCTTGCCTCATCTCCTCCATGCATCTAGTCAACCAACTGATGTTATCATTAAGTGGATAGTAGACACCATCAAGCTTCATTTGGAAATCACTTTCATACTTCTCTTTGGCTCCACAGACTCCATAGAACATCTCATTGATCTCGTCCTTGGTGTAGATCTCTGGCACCAGCTTGGTCTGTGTGAATGAGCTAGCATGCTCTGGAAGACATACGTAGCTGTGCTCATCTCTTGAAGCTCTTTCCATTAGCTTTCTGATATCATCGTTGGATACATTGATGATGTGTCCATCCACATATCTTGCACATCCCTGATCATCTCTGTAGACTCCATACTCATCCTTTTCTTCCCAGTAGAATTTTCTGGTTCCAAACAGGTCACAGGCTCTTCTGCCGAATTCTGGACGTCTGTCGATCGATGGTGGAAGGCTGTTGTCGATCGATAGATGAGTGTGATGTTGATTCTTCTACTTGAAGCGATTGTCTATGCCACCAGTTGTGTCATAAAACTCTTTTGTAACCCTCTCCTGATGTGCTGGGATGGTGCGTTGTTGCTTGAAGAGATTATCTGCTCCATTAGCCATCTGAAAAATGTCTGCAATGTCCTCTCTGGATACTTTCAGTGCACGTCCATCTATTGCTTTTGCAGAGCCGTCTGGGTTCCTAAAAATACCAAATTCATTCTGTGTTAGATACTGGTTATCAAATTTAGGGTTTTCGCTTACAGTGGATTTTGGTTTTGGACGGATGTCGATCGATGATGGATGGATGGTTGTTGTCGATCAATGGTCGGTTGGCTCTATCGATAGGATGGCTCAAACATGTCCTTTCCCCAGTAGCTTCTGCTCGTTGTTCATCTGGTTCATCACGTCTTTGCATGTTGAGAAGTTCCTCATATGTGAAACCCTCATGAAGTTCATCTGCTTCTGGCTCATGAATTTCCGTTTCTACTGCATAGCTTTCGTGATGGTGATCATCTGCCCAACTGCCAATCGAGTAGTCTCCTTCTCGTATATAGTCGACTCCAATGTCAATCGATGGGTAGTAGGCAATGTCGGTCGATGCTCGTTTTCGGCTTGTCTGATGAGGATGAGTGTCGATCGATGTTGAGACTGTTCTGTCGATCGATGGTGCATTCCTTTTCCAATAGGAATGGTGGAGAAGTCTATCTTCCTCATCAAGAACGATTTTGTACTATACAGCTCGTTCCTTCTCATAATCTTCATCATTCTCCTCCGTATGTATGTTGTGTCTGGTGTGTGTTGCCATAGTATTTATAGGATCACGAGTGATTTCGAGGAAAATGATAATTTTGAAGTATTTTGGAGATATTTGGAGTAAGCACCCGAGATGACCATCCAGCACGACCATCGGTCGATATTGAATAGGAATAATCGATCAATGTTCACATCTTGACATCAATCTACAGCGAAGCGCGCAGAAAGCCCGTTTGGTCACAGCCGACATAGAGCTCAAGTCTTCACCAATTTACAAGATTTCTCCTGACAAGTTTTAACCTAATTATATAAGCTTTGCCAACATGTTAGAGGCAAAGTGTGCTTTCTTGTTTTTACTATTTTCACAACAAAGGTTTTCTAGGATTTTAATAGATTGGAGAGAAGATCCAAAGTTATTTTGTGATTGGAACTCCATTGATATCTATTTACTATTCTAATGCAATTTTTATACCTATTTGCTGTTATGAATTACTTGGCCATGTCTAAGTAGTTCCCTTGTTAGATTTTAGAGTTTAAATAGGTTATGAGGGATTAGCCCCAACTATAGATTGCCAAGTTGTGATATTAATCATTAGGATTATCATTAATGCCTGATTCTAGATTAGCTACCTAGAACTTGCCCTAGGATTGTTAGATATAAGCGATAGCTTTCATCACATCCTGAAACAATTCTGTTTGAGCTAAGATTCTTGCTAAGAGTAAGGCGAGTGCTGATCTAGTGAGCTTGGTGAGCACATTCAACCCGCGCATTAACGGTTGACCAACAGCGTCAATCGATATTCAAATAGAATAATCGGTCAACGTTTCGAATAGTGCATCGATCGATATTCATATAGAATCATCGATCAACACTGGTCAATAGACGAACCCAGAAAGCGAAAGCCTAGTGGTTCGTTTATAAGTGTTGAGCTCTACAATATCATGCATGCAACTTGTTAGGCATCAATAGGATTATAATTCCAAATTTCCTCAATAAAAACTCTAAGTCTAGCTATTTCCTTTTAAGCACTAAAACCTCAACCAATCAATCGAGCAACTACTTGCTCAACAAACTGCAACTTTACATTTAAACAATTAAACCATATAGCTTAACAAGTCTGATTAGATTTATTAGGTTCCCTACCTCCTTGTGGATTCGATTCCTAAGTACTACATCTGAACCTTTTATTTGACAGAGTAAAATCACTCCTTAGGGTAATTTGAGTGATATCAAATTTGGCGCCGTTGCCGGGGAGCTTTGATCGCCTATTAGATTTGATTCTTGTTAAGTTTGAAACCGCTTTCCGACACAAAGTTTTTTCTTGGATTTTCATGTACATGCCCAGTAGTACTAGAAGCAACAAGGAAACCCAACTGTTATTCTCATCAGATCCTGCATGCTTGGAGCGTTCGATCCGCAAGGAAGTGTGTTCCTCATCGATCGACAACAACACTTGTTCGTCGCTCGATTTTCGTCAGCTACCGTCGACTCAGGCACTAGTCCTGTCGACCGACACTCGCTCAACACCATTAACCAAAGACACTCATCTTCCATCGACCGACATCTTCCGTCCGACATCGTTCGATACTTCAGTCCTGGCATCAATCGATACAGAGCCGCGAGACATGGTTGCGACATTGATTCTTGTACGTCATGAGAGAGGAGACCTGCATGACCAGGAAGGTCATCTGCGTAATGCAGCTGGTCAGGGGATAGATGCTCAGGGGGCTGCAATCCCTGAGTCTGATATTGATGCTACATGCACTACTCTGCCTCTAGATGAGGCTGCTCGACCTAAAAAGTTGGCTGACTACAACCGTCCAAATCAGTTCTACACCAATAGATCAGTCATTCGTCCTCCAACTATTCAGTGGGGGAATTTCGAGTTGAGCCGCAGTACTACACACTCGTGGGACAGACACCCTACTATGGGTTATCTCACGATCATCCTATGGACCATCTGGAGAGGTTCAAGGATCTCATATCTGCTATTAAAGTCGAGGGAGTCTCTGAAGACTACCTCCTATGCAAGCTCTTCAAGTACTTACTAGCTGGAGATGCTTTGCATTGGCTTAAGCAGTTACCACCAGGATCACTCACATCTTGGAGCGACATGAATAATGCCTTCTTATGCAACTTCTTCGATGAAGCGCGTGCTGAAGAATTGAGGAGCAAGATTTGTACTTTCAGTCAGGAGCCTGCATAGTAATTCAGAAGCTCCTAGATCAGATTCAAGTCTTATCAGAGAGATTTCCCACACCATGGATTCAATGAAGTACAGCTGCTCAGTACTTTCTACAGAGGCATCGCGGTGCAGTACCAGATGGCTCTTGATTCTTCCAGCAATGGGAACTTCAACACCAGGAATCCAGACGAGGCTGTGAAAGTCATTGAGAACTTAGCATCCAGCAGCAGCACCAAGAACACTGACTTTGAGAGGAAGAGATCTGCCACCATCCTTGGGAATGATAAGATGGATGAAGTGAAGGCAAAGCTGCACAGTGTTCACAAGCTTCTCAGGAAGCAGGTCTGCTTGGTTGAAGATGCAGAGGCTGTAGACACAGAGGGTAGAGCAGAGGAAGAAGAAGAGGTGAACTTCATTGGTGGAACTGGATTCCAAGGATCTGAAAACCAGGGTGGAAACAGAAACTCCTATGGAAATAGGGGTAATTTCAACCAGAGTTCGCAGCACCAGAAACCCTACATCGACAACTACAGCAACAACATAGGTTCCTATGTGAGGATTCTGACTCACAAGGAGTTCGCAGCAAGACACCCACATCCGCCCAGCCCTGTATACGTCAAAATCGATCGACATTTAGATACTCCCATCGATCGACAGCATGACACCGCCATCGATCGACAGCATGAGACCACCATCAATCGACAACCTCCAGCGCCCATCGATCGACGAACACCACTAACATACCGAGTGCAGATGCCGAAGATAGATGTTTCACGTCTAAATGCACTCAGGCCCAAACCGAAACCTTCAAATACCCACCAGAGACAACCAGGATACCTTCAGATGATGCAGAAGATCCTATGGAAGTAGATAGGGTTCCTATGGGAAGAACCCTGAAGAAAAGAAAGGAAAAAGTGGCGAAACATCTAAAGAGGGGAGCTAATGAAAAGGAAAGGGAAAGTTTCAAGAAGAGAGTTTTCAGATTCCTTTAGAAAAGTAATTCGAGGAGGCTTATTTTACCCACAGATTGTGGATGTTCTTCAGAGAAACAAGGGAAATTGAAGAAGACATTAGGAGAATGTTCTGTGAAGCTAGAGAAAAGATCAGGAAGATGATTACACTGAAGAAGAAGAGTGATCCTAGGCAATTTGCAATACCATGCACGGTGAAGGGTATTGAGTTCCCACATGCTTTGTGCGTCACAGGAGCATCAGTCAGCATCCTACCTAAGGTTATGGCAAACCATCTGGGTCTATAGGTGGAGCCTTGCAAGGAATTATTCACCTTCGTGGATTGTTCTCAGAGAAGCTCAGGAGGGATTGTGAGAGATCTAGAGGTGCAGATTGGTAAAGCCCTAGTTCCAGTTGATTTCCATGTCTTGAATATCAAGCTAAACTGTAACTCTTCTTTATTACTTGGGAGAGCTTTCTTCGCAACAGTAGGAGCAGTATGCAACCTGCAAACAAACCAGTTGTGCCTGAAGCTCATAGACCCTCATGTCCACTACAACCCTATTCCAGTCAAGAAGCCACAGACGTCCTCCAAAAGAATCAATGATCCAGGAATCATTGCCGCATGCCACTGTGGAGCTGAGTACGATACAGAATATTCGACATCGATCGAAACTCACTCAGCAACATCGATCGACAGTGCCCACCAGAAATCGACCGACATACCAGGAGAAGAATCGGTCGACAGTAGTCCAGAAGATTGGAGAACGATTACTACAACCCTACTGTGGCAGCATACACCAGACACAACATGCATACAGAGGAGTATGATGAAGATTATGAGGAGGAACGAGCTACAGAGTACATAGTAATTCTAGATGAGGAAGACAAACTTCTACATCAGGAGTCCTGGAAGAAGAATACACCAACGATCGATGGAACAATCTTGACGTCGATCGACACTCAACCTTATCATACAAACCGAAAACAATCATCGACCGACATTGCCTACCACCCATTGATCGATACTGGAGTCGCCCGTGTGCGAGAAGGAGACTACTCGATTGGGAGTTGGGCATATGATTACCACCACACAAGCTATGCTGTAAAAACGGAAATTCATGGGCCCAGAGCAGATGAACTTCATGAAGGTTTCACATATGAGGAACTTCTCAACATGCAAAGACGTGATGAAGGAAATCAACATCAAGCAGAAGCTACTGGGGAAAGAACACGTTTCAGCCATTCTATCGACAGAGCTATCCGCCCATCGATCGACGAAAAGCCTCCATCATCGATCGACATCCGTCCAAAACCAAAACCCACTTTAAGCGAAAACCTTAATTTTGATAACCAGTATCTAACACCAGACGAATTTGGTATTTTCAGGGACCCATACGGCTACACAAGAGCAATAGATGGACATGCACTGCAAGTATCCAAAGAGGACATTGCAGACATTCTTCAAATGGCTAATGGAGCAGATAATCTCTTCATGCAACAACGCAACATTCCAACACATCAGCATATGCTTACAAAAGAGTTTTATGACACAGCTGGTGGCATATACAATCGCTTCAAGAAGAAGTATAGACATCCGACTCAACCGTCGATCGACGTTAACGTCCCACCATCGATGGACAGACGTCCATAATTCGGCAGAAGAGCCTTTGACCTTTTTGGAACCAGAAAATTCTACTGGGAAGAGAAGGATGAGTATGAAGTCTACAGAGATGATCAGGGATGTGCAAGAGATATGGATGGACACATCATCAACGTGTCCAAGGAAGATATCAGAAAGCTAGTGGAAAGAGCTTCGAGTGATGAGCACAGCTACATATGTCTTCCAGAACATGCTAACTCATTCACACAGATAAAGCTGGTACCAGAGATCTACACCAAGAAAAGAATGAAGGTGATTTCCAGATGAAGCTTGATGGTGTTTACTATCCACTGAATGATAGCATCGGGTTGTTGACCACATGCATGGAGGAGATGAGGCAAGACATAGCCAAGATTCAGCATGCGGCCGACAAATATCGATCACCATCGATCGACAGACGCCACTCATAATCGATCGACAGACAGCAGACAACATCGATCGATGACGACCCAAAGAACTCACATCCGATGATGTCTCAACCAGATTTTCACACCAGAGCAGAGATTGATCAGTTGGTAGAAGAGATCTACAGAACTCTGGAAACTACAGAAGAGAGGATTGATAGGAGATGTGATGACATCTATTTCTCAATGGATCTTAGCATTAGTGTTTTGAATTCCAAGATAGAAGCAATACAAGGGGAATTAGTGGAGATTCAGAGTTACATTGCCCGTCGACCTGAAGCATCAGCATCGATCGATAGACGCAACAACAAATCGACCGACATTCTTAGACAGACATCGGTCGATGAAGCTACAAACCGAGGCAGGCTAGAACCAAAGGTGACATCAGACATGTCTGATATGGTAAATACAACTGCAACAATGAAGGAAAAATAGCGCAGAGGGGATGAAGCAATGCGAAACTTCACTGGTACATGGTTCAACAAGCGCAGAGAAGAGATGGACACTTGTTTTCCAGCAAGTTCCAGCTTTCAAAACTACTAGCCAAATCACCTCCAAAGTCAACCTAAATGACTATAACAAAGCGCTGAGTGGGAGAGAACCCACTACTAGGTAATATTTAATTGGTTTTATTAATCTAGTATTTATGTTGGTTTTCATTTATTTATTGCAGGTCAAAAAAAAGGGAGATCCAAGTAGACGATTGCCGTGAGTATCGACTGACGAAACACTGCCGACATCGATCGACAGAAGATAACCTGCCGCGATCGATATCAACACCTTTACATCGGTCGACATCCATTCTGGTATGGTATATCCTTCTAACTTGTTACATTGAGTCCTTATGATTTAGTTTTCACCATAACTCTGACTGAATTTACACTGAGGACAGTGTAGTTTAAGTCTGGGGGAGGTTTACTGATAGTAGTTTATTCATAAATCTTATTAAAATGATTTTAAAAAGTTTTTATTGAGTCAAGAAGGGGATAATGAACTTATTAGATTTTTGTTTGTTATCTAACCACTCTTTAGCACCATTCTAGACTTACTGATTGCAGATAGTACTAAAGATACTAAAGTGGATCAACATGTCAACTATTCACACTTGCTAAGATTGGTTGAAGGAACCAAAGCTGACCTCCAACACTAAACTTGACATAACTGCTTGTCTTGGGGCTTGGTATACATGGGATCGGATTCATGAAACAAGTCTGGAAGGTAAAGCCTTTTGTAGATAGATTTATCACCCTCTTTCTCTCTATTTTCGAAATATAGATTAAAATTATAGATATAGTTTGTAGAAAAAAAAAAAAATATATATATATATATATATATATATATATATATATATATTATTATTATTATTATTATCTATTAGAGATTTATTAGGAAGGGATTCGAACAGGACTTGGTGGCTACAACCATTAAGGCTTGCTTCATAAGAATTCTATAGGTAAAGGATTAGAACATGACTTGGTGGCTACAACCATTAAGGCTTTCTTCACAAATAATCCTAGGATATAGGTCAAAAAGAAGTGAACATGATTTGGTGGCAACCACCATTAAGTCTTGATTCATGGAAGCTTGTCCAATCTTGGTCAATGATCTGGCAATATAAGCAGACTTTGACTGAGAGAGAAAATTAGTAGAGAGAGAGGATAGAAACTAATGTTTACCTGAAGGTCCAGATACTTGTTTGAAAATCCTTGCATCCTGTGATCGATACTCCCAAGGTAAAGCCTGCACTTTTATTTATGCTAAGAAATGAGATTGGTAAAGGAGAATGTCAGACATTTTGCTAAGTTGTTGGTTAGGTGAATTTGGTTGCTAAGCTAGAATATGGTATAATGTGCTTTTGTGATTATGACTTCTTAGATGTGGATTGCAATATTGTAGAGATGATGATTCTAAGTTTGAAATCATGTGAGTCCCTGCTGTTTTCAAACCTCTTTTAGAGAGACTGCCTGTTTGTTTTGCTTGAGGACAAACAAAAGGGTAAGTCTGGGGGAGTTGATAGACCATGGATTTGACCCAGTTTTACCTATGGTTTATAAGTGTTTTAATTACTAATTATTATATTATAAAGTCTATTTTTAGTATTTATAGGATCAGGAGTGATTTGGAGCATTTTGGAGATATTTGGAGTAAGCACCCGAGATGACCATCGAGGATGACCATCGGTCGATATTGAAGAGGAATAATCAATCGATGTTCACATCTTGACATCGATCGACAGCGAAACGCGTAGAAAGCCCGTTTGGTCACAGCCGACTTAGAACCCAAGTCTTCACCAATTTACAAGATTGCCCCTGACAAGTTTTAACCTAATTATATAAGCTTTGCCAACATGTTAGAGGCAAAGTGTGCTTTCTTGTTTTTACTATTTTCACAGCAAATGTTTTCTAGGATTTTTATAGATTGGAGAGAAGATCCAAAGTTATTTTGTGATTGGAACTCCATTGATATCTATTTACTATTCTAATGCAGTTTTCATACCTATTTGCTCTTATGAATTACTTGGCCATGTCTGAGTAGTTCTTGTAGATCCTAAAATCTACACTAAGTATTTGATAGTGTTTGAGATATAAAACTAGGGAAGAAAGAACTTCGTGGGCGACAATATCCTCAGAACACAACGATATAATTGGATTCAGGTACAAGAATGGACTTTATTCTTATGTTGGATAACATCGAGATCTCGGAGGAGAGAAAGATCGTGACTTAACTCGGGGTCGGGCTGCCTACGTACCCGTTAAGGGATTAAGTCTAAACGTAGTTTGATTATGTTCATCTCGAATGAGAGGTCGGTTTCATCGGTATTGAGTGAGATATAAGTGGCATTGTATAAATACAAGCTCGTGCCATTATCATTAAAACGGTTTGGCTATCTCGAGCGAGAGATCGGCTTCGTTAGTCATGAATGTTTGATGTGTCCTTAAGGACTCGGGCTGGTTACATACTAGTTCAGACATCGTATGAAGGGCTCTCGTCCTTTATCAATCATGGATGCATATCATCGAGACGTAAGGATAACGTCTCTACAACTCGTCTTCTCATTGAGGTGTCTTGAGAGAAGAACTTGGGTCTGATCAAATACATGGCTGTACTTGATCCGTAAAGCACTCAGCAGCACGTCGTTGATCCCATCTCCTTGTCTTTATAAGTAGAATAATATAATTGTGTTTTGTTGAGCTCGTGAGATCTCTTTTCCTCAGGTTCCCTCCCCCTACACAAGAGCAATCTCTTTGTCTTTTATAGGAGTTGAAGTTGTTACACGTGCTCCATTATTTTAGTGTTGACTTCTTCTCTCATTTAAATGAGGCCGACATTCAAGGAGGTCGATAACTAACATATTTGACCTAATCAACACCCAATAATAATAGGAGAGATTTGGAACAAATCTGGGTCAACATTTACCCCCCAATTCTTCGAGTAAGGTGACGAGGTCGGAGAAATGTATTTTTTTTTTACAACTGAAACAACATCGTTCCAAGTCGACTTTCTTCTGGAGAGTTCAAGAAGTCGTTTGCCATTCTATGGCGAGGTCGTACAAGAAATATCGCATCAAGCATTCATTCTTGGTCCTTTCGTGATCGAAATGTGATTTTCTAAGCTATTAAATGAAATGTTTCATGTGGTTTAAGTTTCGCTTGATCATTGAGTGATCGACTTCATTTATGTATATGGGTCCGGATGATAGACCATGGATTTGGCCCATTTTCGTCCATGGTTTATAGGTGTTTTTACTATATATTATTATATTATAGAGTCTATTTATTATATCTATAAGATCAGGAGTGATTTGGAGATAAGTGATGATTTTGAAGCATTTTGGAGATATTTGGGGCAAGCACCCGAGATGACCATCGAGCTCGACCATCGGTCGATATTGAAGGAGGAATATCGATCGATGTTCACACTTGAACATCGATCGATAGTGAAACGCGCAGAAAGCCCGTTTTGTCACAGCCGACTTGAAGCCCAAGTTTTCACCAATTTACAAGATTACCCCTGACGAGTTTTAACCTAACTATATAAGCTTTGCCACCATGTTAGAGGCAAAGTGTGCTTTTCTGTGTTTTAAATTTTATTACTTTCAGCAAAAGGTTTTAGGATTATGATAGATTTGAGAGAAGATCCAAAGTTATAATTTGCTCAACCAATCAATCGAGCAATTTCTTGCTCAACCAAAACTGCAAATTTACATTTTAAATATTAAAAACTTCCTACTTAACAAATCATATTAGATCCATTAGGTTCCCTAGATCCCTGTGAGTTCGATCCCTAAGTACTACAACTCGACCTCTTATTTGAGAGAGTATAAATCAGTCCTTAGGGTTATTTGAGTGATTTCAAATTTGGCGCCGTTGCCGGGGAGCTTTGATCGCCTATTGTTTAATTTTTTGTTAAGTTTCTGACATAAAATTTTTTCTTGGATTTTCAGGTACATGCCCAGCAGTACTAGAAGTAACAAGGAAACTCAACTACTATTCTCACCAGATCCTGCAAGCTTTGAGTGTTCAATCCGCAAAGAAGCACGCTCCTCATCGATCGATAACACCACTTGTTCATCAATCGATTTCTGTCACTAGTCCCGTCGACCGATACTCGCTCACCACTATTGACCGAAGACACTCATCTTCCGTCGACCGGAATCTTCCATCCGGCATCGATCAATACTTCAATCCGAACATCGATCGATAATGAGCCGCGAGACATGGTTGCTACTTTGATACTTGTACGAGATGACAGAGGAAACCTGCATGACCAGAAGGGTCATCTGCGTAATGCAGCATCTCAGAGGATAGATGCTCAGGGGGCTGCAATCCCTGAGTCCGATACTGACGCTACAGGAGCCACTGTACCTGTGGATGAGGCTGCTCGAACTAGAACGTTGGCTGACTACAACCGTCCAGATCAGTTCTACACCAACCGATCAGCCATTCGTCCTCCAACTATTCAGAGGGGGAATTTCGAGTTGAAGCCGCAGTACTACACACTCGTGGGACAAAAACCCTACTATGGGTTATCTCACGAGCATCCTATGGACCATCTGGAGAGGTTCAAGGATCTCATATCTGCTATTAAAGTCGAGGGAGTCTCTGAAGACTACCTCCTATGCAAGCTCTTCAAGTACTCGCTAGATGGAGATGCTTTGCATTGGCTTAAGCAGTTACCACCAGGATCACTCACATCCTGGAGCGACATGAAGAATGCCTTCTTATGCAACTTCTTCGATGAAGCGCGTGCTGGAGACTTGAGGAGCAAGATTTCTACTTTCAGTCAGGAGCCTGCATAGTCATTCAGAAGCTCCTGGATCAGATTCAAGTCTTATCAGAGAGATTGCCCACACCATGGATTCAATGAAGTACAGCTGCTTAGTACTTTCTACAGAGGCATCGCAGTGCAGTACCAGATGGCTGTTGATTCTTCCAACAATGGGAACTTCAACACCAGGAATCCATAGGAGGCTGTGAAAGTCATTGAGAACTTAGCATCCAACAGCAGCACCAAGAACACTGACTTTGAGAGGAAGAGATCTGCCACCATCCTTGGGAATGATAAGATGGATGAAGTGAAGGCAAAGCTGCACAGTGTTCACAAGCTTCTCAGGAAGCAGGTCTGCTTGGTTGAAGATGCAGTTGCTGTAGACACAGAGAGTAGAGCAGAGGAAGAAGAAGAAGAGGTGAACTTCATTGGTGGAACTTTCCAAGGTTCTAGAAACCAGGGTGGAAACATAAACTCCGATAGAAATAGGGGTATGAAACTCCTATGGAAATAGGGGTAATTTCAACCAGAGTTCAAACAGCACCAGAAACCCTACATCGACAACTACAGCAACAACATAGGTTATGGAAATTCCTATTACCAGAAGCCACCACCACTTACTGAAGAGAGCAAGATTGAAGAGATGCTTGACAGAGTTCTTGAGGGACAGCAGCGCATGACGGCGGACTTCAATGGGAAGATTGATTCTGTTTACACCAACCTGAACACAAAATTTGAGACTTTGAGCACTCATGTGAAGAAGCTGGAGATGCAGGTTGTTCAAACAGGAGAAGCTGTTAAGAGGTAGGAAGCCTTAGCAAGAGGGGTAGGAGATGATGTGATGAAGCACCACGTGAATGCCATCATAGGAGATGATTTATGGCAAGTGGTGATGCGAGAGAGGCTGCAAGAAGGAGATTTTGAAGAAGAGAGTTCGACGAGGTTCGGCAGATCGCACTGGTGTCGATCGACGCCGGAGTTCGAACATCGATCCACGGATTTCAATCCAAATCGATCGATCTACGGAGTCAACCGCATCTTGCATTGCCGTGAGGATTCTGACTCACAAGGAGTTCGCAGCAAGACACCCACATCCGTCCAGCCCTGTATACGTCAAAATCGATCGACATTCAGATACTCCCATCGATCGACAGCATGACACCGCCATCGATCGACAGCATGAGACCGCCATCAATCGACAACCTCCAGCGCCCATCGATCGACGAACACCACTAACATACCGAGTGCAGATGCCGAAGATAGATGTTTCACGTCTAAATGCACTCAGGCCCAAACCGAAACCTTCAAATACCCACCAGAGACAATCAGGATACCTTCAGATGATGCAGAAGATCCTATGGAAGTAGATAGGGTTCCTATGGGAAGAACCCTGAGGAAAAAAAAATGAAAAAGTGGCGAAACATCTAAAGAGGGGAGCTAATGAAAAGGAAAGGGAAAGTTTCAAGAAGAGAGTTTTCAGATTCCTTTAGAAAAGTAATTCGAGGAGGCTTATTTTACCCACAGATTGTGGATGTTCTTCAGAGAAACAAGGGAAATTGAAGAAGACATTAGGAGAATGTTCTGTGAAGCTAGAGAAAAGATCAGGAAGATGATTACACTGAAGAAGAAGAGTGATCCTGGGCAATTTGCAATACCCTGTACAGTGAAGGGTATTGAGTTCCCACATGCTTTGTGCGTCACAGGAGCATCAGTCAGCATCCTACCTAGGGTTATGGCAGACCATCTGGGTCTGCAGGTGGAGCCTTGCAAGGAATTATTCACTTTCGTGGATTGTTCTCAGAGAAGCTCAGGAGGGATTGTGAGAGATCTAGAGGTGCAGATTGGTAAAGCCCTAGTTCCAGTTGATTTCCATGTCTTGAATATCAAGCTAAACTGTAACTCTTCTTTATTACTTGGGAGAGCTCTCTTCGCAACAGTAGGAGCAGTATGCAACCTGCAAACAAACCAGTTGAGGACGCAAAAGGGTAACTCTGGGGGAGTTAATAGACCATGGATTTGACCCATTTTCGTCCATGGTTTATAGGTGTTTTTACTATCTATTATTATATTATAGAGTCTATTTATTATCTTTATAAGATAAGGAGTGATTTGGATATAAGTGATGATTTTGGAGCATTTTGGAGATATTTGGAGTAAGCACCTGAAATGACGATCGAGCTCGTCCATCGGTCGATATTGGAAGAGGAATATCGATCGATGTTCAAGTGTGAACATCGATCGATAGCGAAGCGCGAAAGCCCATTTGGTCACAACCGACTTGAAGCCCAAGTCTTCACCAATTTACAAGATTAACCTTAACGAGTTTTAACCTAACTATATAAGCTTTGCCACCATGTTAGAGGCAAAGTGTGCTTTTATGTGTTTTAAGTTTTATTACTTTCAGCAAAAGGTTTTAGGATTGTGATAGATTGGAGAGAAGATCCAAAGTTATAATTTGTGATTTGAACTCCATTAATATCTATTTTACTATTCTATGAAGTTTTCTAACCTAATTGCTTTCATGACTTTGCCATGTGTAAGTAGTTTCACTGTTAGATTTAGGGTTTAAATAGGTTATGAAGGATTAGCCCCAACTATAGATTGCTGAGTTATGGTAATTGTCATTTGGATTGTTCATTAATGCATGTTTCTTGATTAGCTACCTAGAACTTTCCCTAGGATTGATAGATAAAAGCGAGAGCTTCATTCTCATCCTGAAAACATTCTAACTGAGCTAAGTTTCTTGCTAAGAGTAAGGCGAGAGTTGATCTAGTGAGCTTAGTACACTTTATTCAACCTGCGCATAAAGATTAACTAGAAGCGCGTCGATCGATATTCATATTGGATAATCGATCGACGGAGCGAAAGGTGTATCGA
>NC_027749.1:36561899-36570153 GCF_000695525.1 Brassica oleracea var. oleracea
GATCTAGTTAATAGACGAGTTCAAACATGCGACAGCTAATGGACTTGTTGAATTGACAGTTGAGCTTTACATTATCATGCATGCAACTCATTAGGAATCTGTAGGATTATAATTCCAAGTTTCCTGAATAGAAACCCTAAGTCTAGCTATTTCCTTTTAAGCACCAAAACCTCAACCAATCAATCGAGCAATTTCTTGCTCAACAAAAACTGCAAATTTACATTTTAAATCTTAAAAACTTCCTACTTAACAAATCATATTAGATCCATTAGGTTCCCTAGCTCCCTGTGAATTCGATCCCTAAGTACTACATCTCGGCCTCTTATTTGAGAGAGTATAAATCACTCCTTAGGGTAATTTGAGTGATATCACCGGAGAGGAGTTCAATGTAGTCTGTTGCGGGAGAGGGGAGAGTTGGATGGAGTTTGTGTATGTACAAGCAGTGGGCCGATCTTGTCACCAGTGTCAATTCAGGTTTATGTAAATACTTTTTGTTTGTGTAATGGTGTTGGAAATATATAATCCCAACGAATCATCAAGTCAATGCAAAATAATTTGGCTACACGTCGATAGTCGAACTTTTACTTTGGTTCGGTTATAGGAGCAATTTATATTGCTCGTCCTCGAGATATTTTGCGAGATAGAAACTGATCAGAAATCTAACTCGCGGGCCAGTGGTGGCCTAAGGATATGGTCAATCGATGTCGTTTTTGATATGGAGGGTGGTTTATGTTGATAATAACTTGGGTCGTTTGAGGCCATGCGGTAAAACTTGCTAAGAGTTTAAAGCTGAAAATAGAGTTCAATGAGGGTTCTAGTCGCTTGAGGCTGAAAAGTAAATCTCGATAATAGTATGAACTATGGACAGTGCAAGAAGAGCATATAAAACATCGTGCGGTTATTTAAGTTTATTTATGAAGCTGTGATGCGAAAATAGTGAATCAATATGAACTTTGATAATTTAAAAGTAATGCAAGAATATATTTTCTGATGCAGTATATTTATGTGTAAATATATTGAAGATAATTGTTTACCGACTTAGGCGCTTCCAGTCTTGGTGACTGCGAGCTAACGGAGAGAAAACGGTGTTGGATGTTCGATTATGTGTTCCTCGTGTAGTTGATGAGAGGTTGAGGTGGTTGTGAATTATTGACTCGAATTCGTGTTCAACTCGTACTACGCCATCGCGAAAAATATTACGCTTCCTGCCACTTCGGTCTTGTTTTCATAAAGGAAATATTGTTAAACAACTTCCGATCTCTAAATAGTTCTGCATGGCTTGTCCAGATTTGTCATTTTCTTTCGCAGGAAATGATTCCACGGTCGGGAGCTTCTTCGATATGATATAGATAGAATATATTCGCTTCTTCTAAGTAAGTGATCAATGTAGGTCGAGATCATTTGAGGCCAGGCTACTTCTCCAGTAGATGGTTTTGCTCCTCCACTTTCCTGAGCTCATCAGAGATGGAACTCGATGCCTTTATCAGAGAACGACGACCTGTCGACCCTTCATGTTTCACGAGCTCATTAGAGATCGAGTTCGTTTGTCTTTTAATTCAGATGCGAGATCTGTTTCTGCTCAATGTTGGTCGGATCTTTTTCTTACACGGATCATATCCAAGTGCTTAGGTTTTTAGGAGCTTGATAGCTCGAGGGGTTTTTGCGTTGGAGCTAGCCGATCCGATCTTTGTCCAATCCGTCGAAACTCAGCATGTGTTGATTTGATTCTGGTCGAGGTGCTGACCAGACGTCTCTTCGGTTTAGATATGTACAGATCATGAGATGGAAATCTCGGGAGCACCTGGGAGATTCTTGGTGGCTCGATCGTGTTCGTTGTCTGGGCTGCGATCTTGATCGTGACGGCTCATATTCTTTGGACTTCCATACTGGGAATCTCCCAGTCTCGTGTGGATTATTATCTCGCTTAGGGAATGTCTCAGAGTTGGTACTGCAATGATCCGAGTTGACATGGGACTTCGTGAAATTTTATGATCGGGATCTCGTAAGATCGAGTGTGATGTCGGATCTCCTCAGATCTGATGGTTGGATCGTTTGTCCTCTACGTCTATTGAATAGGATGGCAGCAGCCTGCGACTCTCGGTTTCGTTGTTGTGGATCAAGACTACAGCGGCTGGATCTGATCTTTTATGTCGGGATGACGATTTCATCAGTCTTGAGATAGACATTAGTTTTGTCGTCTCAAGCGAGACATTAGCATCATCAGTCTCGAGAGAAGGTGTCGGCTCCATCGTTTTCGAGCGAGATGTCGATTCATTGGTACTCGAATGAGACGTCAGGTTCATTATGGAGGAGGCATATCGCAGAGATGAAAGGAACATGGTGGCATTTATAACTCCGTTTGAGAATTCTTCATGGAGGAAAACTTTTGTATCTGTCTTGTGACGAGTCGTCTCTCCAGAGAGAATGTGTTGATATCTTCATGGACGTAGTTACTTGGTAGGAATGTGTGATTCAGGTTTCAATCCTCAAGCCCACGAGCCATCTTCCTCGGGATGTCGTTTTCATGCGGTCTTACAAGCCGTTACAAACTCATAGCGGCTGACTCTATTATGAAGATGTGTTCGATCTGAAGACTTTATATGAATCGTCCTTCTTCTTGTTCCACCAATCACGTGGTGGAAAAAACTATACCTTTTTAATAGGAGAAAACGTATTATTGCTGTTGTCTCTCTTGCTGGGGAGAGGTCTTTTGTTTTATCACATACATGTATCTTTTGTTTTTTGCCAACGAAGACGTATCGGAGTGGTAAGAGAAACGTGGTGGATGATGTATGGAGAACTCTATGTCTTGGTCGTCAGTCTTATTACAAGAAGAACTCCGAACTATTTAATCATATCAATCTATTTAATTAATAGGATGATGATGAAAAAAATTACGTTCGTGGTCGTGAAATCTTCTCGTAAGCTCCAAAGTGGGAATGGAATCTTTATGGTATAGAGCTCGTGACTGGAGGCTCTCCTCTTTAATATTACGTGGTTGAAAGCTGTCTCTTTATTATATGATCGAATGATGTAGAATGTGCTTCTTTTTTTATTGTCTTTCTCGAATGATGGGCTCGTTCCTGGAGAATTTATCTTCACTTTGTATCTGCTGTTTGTTGCAGGTGCGTCCTCTTTTTTAGCTTAGACTCTTTATTATATGATCTAATTAACTAATCTTTGGACTCGCTAATTATTTGAACCCAAACCGACATCTCGTCCAAGACCAATGAAAAGAATGTCTAGCTCGAGACAACGATACTGATGTCTCTCTCGAGAATGATTAAGACGCCATCCGGACTAGACATGGTTAATGACAGCAAAAATAGGAGCCGCAAGTCGCTGCCATGTCCAAAACAAAGACTTCGCGAACTCTTTAAAGGAAATTCGACCTGGAGTCGTGTTGTTCAGCTGTTAAAAGACTTCCTTTCTCCAAGATCGTCACCTCACTTGAAGAACTGGGGGGCAACTGTTGGTACTGGATCTCACACTAAATATCCCACCAAAAGAATCAGGAAACCAATCAGCGTTAACTCGAGTTGGGCTTAAACAAGCCTGTGCGATCTCGAGGTCTTTGACTTGATAAAGATTCTAATTCGTTTTGTGCGGGCTTTATTGGCCTACGTTACTTTACGAGATCGCACAGGCCTGTTTAAGCCCAACTCGAGTTAACGCTGATTGGTTTCCTGATTCTTTTGGTGGGATATTTAGTGTGAGATCCAGTACCAACAGTTGCCCCCCAGTTCTTCAAGTGAGGTGACGATCTTGGAGAAAGGAAGTCTTTTAACAGCTGAACAACACGACTCCAGGTCGAATTTCCTTTAAAGAGTTCGCGAAGTCTTTGTTTTGGACATGGCAGCGACTTGCGGCTCCTATTTTTGCTGTCATTAACCATGTCTAGTCCGGATGGCGTCTTAATCATTCTCGAGAGAGACATCAGTATCGTTGTCTCGAGCTAGACATTCTTTTCATTGGTCTTGGACGAGATGTCGGTTTGGGATCAAATAATTAGCGAGTCCAAAGATTAGTTAATTAGACATCTTGATCTCATTAGATCGAAATACCGTACGTAGAAGAGTTCGTGTCTTTGTTCATTATCGTAATGAAACATGATTCGTCTCTTGTTGTAATACGGACACGTCTTTACTTTGTGCAATATATATAGAATCGAGTGTCTTCTCTTCTTAAGTAATCTGAATCGTTTTGTCGATATGTTGGAACATGGTTGTGCTTTGTGATTGATTAACAATAGAAATATAATGGCTTTTCACTTGTTCCTCTTGATCCTTGAGAGTTATCGTTCGTGGAAGTGAAACTAGTAATCGCGAGCTCATGAGCTTTCTTTCATTCAAGGTCGGGCGTTTTCGTTTTCAAGGCGTTTTTCGTATTCAAGTGATCGGTAAATTGTCAAGGATTTATATATGATTAACTTTAAATGAATATTTAGAGTTCTATTTTGATGATTTAAAACTCATGTTCTTTCCCACTATAACGAGCATATCCGATGTTGTCGAATAGAAGAAGTCTCGTTGTCCATCAGTATATAGACATCTTAGCGAATATCGGAGACTGCGAGACGGGTCGGAAAACAGAACAAGATGACTTGATCACTAAACAAGTTAAGGTTTCGCCATGGGTCAAGCGAATGGTGGGTGCCATGATGTCAAAAATGGCTTCACGGGTGGTGAAGGAAGAAGCATGGGGTGTGAGCAAGAGTGAGATGGTGATCTATTTCACTTGATCTGATCTTGATGGCGGTGAGTTGCAACGGCTAAGACCGTGTTTTCCTGGTTCTCCGGTGACTCGCGGCGCATGCTGGTGGCGATCGGTATCGGTGGCGGTGAGACACGGCTCCGGCTTTGTGTCTCTTCCTTCCCGCTTAGCTTGCTCACGTTCTTCATAGTACAGCTCTGGTACGTGACAATAGAAAGAAAACGTGACCTTAAGCACATGGCTCGGCTAGCATTCTCCTTCTCGGTCTTTCAATCATGTGGTCAAAAAGACTTATGTCTTTATTATCTGATGTTTGAAACGTGTTTGACTTTGCTGCTAGCTTTCTTCCTCCTTTTGTTTTCGGGTTTTAGTAAAGATACGAAGAAGAGACGGGCGTTGAGATCGATGACGGCAAGTCATCTCTTTCTTCTGGGGCAGACCGGTTTGCTCGATCTCGGTAGGTGAGGTTTTAGCTTCAGTCTTCGTGTCGGGTTTTGAGAGAACGGTATTATATATCGTATCATAGTTCGGTGTTGATGGCAACGGAGGTCGGATCCATTTTTATGCTTTCGAAGCTTAGGATCGGGTTCCAAGTAAGGATGTTTTTTATCTATCTTCCCCACAGTCGGCGCCAAAATGTAGATCCTAAAATCTACAAGTATTTGATAGTGTTTGAGATATAAAACTTGGGAAGAAAGAACTTCGTGGACGACAATATCCTCAGAACACAACGATAGAATTTGATTCTAGTTGACAAGAATGGACTTTATTATTATGTCGAATAACATCGAGATCTCGAAGGAGAGAAAGATCGTGACTGAACTCGGGGTCGAGCTGCCTACATACCCGTTAAGGGATCAAGTCTAAACGTAGTTTGATTATGTTCATCTCGAATGCGAGGTCGGTTTCATTGGTATTGAGTGAGATATAAATGGCATTGTATGAATACAAGCTCGTGCCATTATCATGATATCGGTATGGCTATCTCGAGCGAGAGATCGGCTTCGTCAGTCTCGTACCATTTATGAATGTTTGATGAGTCCTTAAGGACTCGGGCTGGTTACATACTAGATCGGACATCATATAAAGGGCTCTCGTCCTTCATCAATCATGGATGCGTATCATCGTGATGTAAGGATAACGTCTCTACAACTCGTCTTCTCGTTGAGGTGTCTTGAGAGAAGAGCTTTGGTCTGATCAAATACATGGCTGTACTTGATCCGTAAAGCACTTAGCACCACGCGTTGATCCCATCTCGTTGTCTTTATAAGTAGAATAATATAATTGTGTTTTGTTGAGCTCGTGAGATCTCTTTTCCTCAGGTTCCCTCCCCCTACACAAGAGGAATCTCTTTTTCTTTTATAAGAGTTGAAGTTGTTACACGTTCTCCATTATTTTAGCTTTAACTTCTTCTCTCATTTGAATGAGGCCGACATTCTAGGAGGTCGATAACTAACATATTTGACCTAATCAACACCCAATAATAATAGGAGAGATTTGGTACAAATCTGGGTCCAACAGTTCCCTTGTTAGATTTTAGGGTTTAAATAGGTTATGAGGGATTAGAGATAAACGGCGGGGATTCGAAGCCACACATGGCCAGTCCTAATACACAAATCACGGCCACACCCGGCCGGAAATAAACAGACTACAGAAATATATTACAAGGGAACATTCTCACAGACTACAGAAGGCTTTACGATCAACCATTGAAATCAAAGTACCCAGTCATCGATCTCCCCACCGAGTAGTCGTTGACATCAAGGGGAACCGTCGGCTGGTTCACTTCGCCCGTCTCATCAGGGGCCCCCGTCTCGGCCTCCACCGTGTCAGGGGAAACAGGAATCGGCTCCCACTGCTTCCAAATCCTCTCCTCGATCTGAGGAATCGTGAAATCTCTGTCTCTCTCTCTTTCATGCGCCTAGTTTGCTTCGGATCCTCGACAACGAACGAATAGTCGGAAGCCTGCATGAGATACAATCCGCCCACAGTACCGCGACAGTCGCGACGGTTCTTCATAACCTCAACCATCTCTTTCTTTCCTCGCCTTTACGCACGACAAATCTCTTTTGCAGTCAATTCTCTCTCACAACGACGAGAATGCTCCAACTCATCCCTCAGACGAGCAATTTCCTTATCAGCCATCTCGGCCCTGAATTGAGCCATGCGAGCCTCCTGGTTGCTCGCCTCAAGGGCTCGGTTCATCATGAGAAGGCCCTGCGAAAACTTTCAAAGTAAAAAAAAAGGCCATAAGTAAAACGTGTGTTCAATCGATGCCTTGGTTAACTTCGGCCCCTTTCCGGATCCACCTTCGGCCGTAGGAAAGTCAGAACCAAGCAACTCGTAAAGATCAATCGGCTCACCACTGTTGAGATAATATCCAAGGATGTCTTCGGGAAAGCATTCCCCGTCGCCCGCGTCATAATCAACAGCTATGTGTTTGTCCTTGCGGGTCCTCGACCTCCCCCTCTCTGTTGGAGCCTCGTATGGAACGAACCCGTCCATGCTCTGTTCTTCCCCTTCTTCGACCGGCAAATCCAGCTGGAATTGAGAACGTTGGAGAGCGAGAGCGTGACGAACCCATTTCGGAGTAAATGTAGCCCAAAAGAATGGACCATCGCGGAGTAAATCTCTAATGGTGTACAGACAATCCGTAGTTGGGGGAAGAGGATTAGTCACAGAAAAATGAGAAACAAATGCGTAAGATTGAATATCGTCGAAACTAGCGTATAACAAATCGAAAGTACCTTTCGGGCCCCATCTGGTCCTAAGGATAGGAATGCAACTCTCCTCCACAGAAGCATCATCGATTCAGACAAAGAACAAAAACTTCTTCCAATCATGGTAGTTTAACAAGAATTCCGCTATGATCACCATGTGGTTACGAGGACTCAGTCGTACAATGGCCGAAATTCCCACGGGGATCAACATGCCTTCAAGATGATCAACATCGAGGGTCATTGTAGAAACCCTTAAAAAAAAAAGTGGTCGAGTATCTTTTTGGTGGTCGAGTCGCGAGCGATCAGATACATCGAGAGGTTTCGAAGTACGAGGTGGTCGAAGAATTCATCGTGAGTGAACTATGAGTCGAATAAGCTGCTCGACCATAGTTAAAAGATGTCTTAGATTGATCAGACGAACGTTTTGGAAGCATAACATTTTTGGAAGCACGACGTTTTAGAAGCTCGACGGTTTAGAAGAAGGACGTTTCTTAACCTCGAAGTAATCCACGAAACTTCATATCAGCGGAATATTAATTCAGAGACGTCATAAGTCGTAAGCAGGATGAATCCAAGCAGGACGGGATCAAAGCACGACGGGAAAACCCAAAGTTGGGCGGAAACCCTAATTTCGGTATTATGAATTTTTTGGGGAAGCCGGAGGCTCGGGAAATATTTTTCCGTCAGGTCAGGATTCATTTGGAGTTTATTAAAAATACTCAGATCATCAGAACAGGCGTCGAAAAATATTGGGATTGATCGCGGGACGAAAAAATTCACCGGAAAGGCCGAAATTGGACGAATGGACCGAGAAGCTCGAG
>NC_027749.1:36570232-36624926 GCF_000695525.1 Brassica oleracea var. oleracea
GTGACACATAGAAGCACGAGGTGGAACGGCCAAGCACGAGATGTCGCGATGCATGCTACCGAAGCATGCGGTCTGACATGCGGAGGACGTGGTGTCTCCTTGCATGGAGCCAGGCCATGCATCTAGACAGGTAGAGGGCGTGGTGTCACCTTGCATTTGAGCATGCTGAAAGACAAGTGGAGCACGAGGTGCCGCTGCGCATGCGTCCGGAGCCATGCGAAGAAACACACGGGCTGCCACACGGCTTGTTTCTGATTGGTTGCTGATTCCTATAAATAGCCCATGACCCCCTCTCATTTCAACACATCCAGAACACTTCAAAATAAGTTTAAAACGTGAGAGAGAAAGCAAAGAAAGAAAGATCGAGTTTCGATAGTTTTCGAGCGATTTAGGCAGTTTTCGAGAAAGTTACTCTGCCGATTTTGAGTCAGCACCTAGAGAAGGTTCTGTTCAAGTGAAGAGAGATCAATCTAGTGAAGACCAGTTCAAGACCAGTCTGGACGTGGGTCTGCTTGAGAAGGTCAAGAAAGGGTTCGGATCGCAGAAGTCGGGTTTGGGGTCAAGGCCACCGTCAACCAAAAACTGTGAGTTATGATCAATTAATTGCTGAGTTGTTTTCATGCAGGTTCCCGTTACTTGGAAGTTGGATCATGGCAGGAGGTCGGGTCTAACTGAGTAACGGTTTGATTAGTTAATAGTTGAGGATATGTTGATTAAGTTGATAGCATGCTTGTTATTGCTTGAGAACCGTAGTAGCATGTGCTAATGGTTAGGTTGATTGGTTAGTTAGTAAATGCTGAATGCTTAGATGATATCGCTAAGTTGTGGATAGTAAGGTATTCTGGAATTAGTCTTTATTCTAGATTCTGGAAAGTGGTTGATTGTGTTGTGATTATTACTTTAAACCTTGGTTATATTACCGGGTTTAGTATTGGTTATATTTTCGCCGACAGCATTTGTGTAACCCACAATGCTAGGCATATTAGGGGTGAGTTAGTGTTCCTTCAGACCTCGTACCCAGCGGGTTCAAGGAAACCCCTTATTCGCTGGATCGGGAAGACTCAGAAGAACGGGGTCATGTCCTATGGCTGAGTATTACACGACGGTGTAATGTGGCAGTGACCCGAAGGACTGTGGGCTGTCGCGTGGTGACCCGAAGGACTGTGGGCCGCGGTCGGTTGAAAGTTTCTTCTTCCAGCCTTTGTGGTAGGGAGATAGGATATTGCCGATAGTGAAGGATGAACCTAACGTCACCGGGGCCCAAGTTAGTTATATATATTATATCGTGTTTTGGGTTGTTAAACTCTAATTTATTTCGAAATTGAGTTTGGTGGTGAGCTAGCATAATGCTAGTTATCTTACTATCTTTTTCCTGCTGCGTATTTCTGATATTGCTTATTATTATTCGTTGAATTGGGTTGAATTGTTGTTAGGTGAACCTCTCGCTTTAGATTGTTTGGGGTGGGATAGCGAGGGGTTGTATTTGTTAGTTGGGGATTGTAACTCGCTGAGTAATGCTAGATTACTCACTCCTCACTCGTTGTTGTTTCAGGTGACCGGTAGTAAGCTTGTAGAGGCCGCGGGAAGCTAGGCCGGCTGGTGTAGATTTGCATCTTTTTGCTTAAGACGCTTTCAGACTATAAGTATGTACTTTTTCTTGCATGGCATGCCACTCCTTGTATAATATTTTGTGTGTTGTGAACCAGATATTATATAAGATAATAAAATCGACGTTTTGTGGAAATGCCTTGTTGTTTCTGATATTAGCTTGTCCGAGCTAACACAACGTCAGGTTGAGGTACGGGTTGAGAAGCCTTAGGCTTTGACCTGACGGGACGTGTTAGTGGGCGGGCTGGCCTAGTCATGAATTTCACTTTTTGTGACCTTGGCTGGAGCGCCCGTTAGCCCGTCTTGTAGCGCTCCCCAACCTTGGTAGACGGTCGGGCCGTCAGTCATGTTCTTGTTTGATTGTTGGCCGGTGGTTCGACCTATTCCTAGAATGGTTCGGGGGTGTTACAGGCATGCCCCGTTCGTAACTCAGCACCAGAACCGCCAATGTGCTGCAGACCACACGGGTTGATTTGACTGATCGATAGCCCGAAATGACTGAAGAGCCGCATGATAGCTTCCAGGAGAGGAAACCATAAGTGGCATTGCATTAGGTACGCTTCAAAACACGTGAAGTAGCCATCAGTCGGGGACTCGGCAACTTCCCCAGCAACTGGGAGACGAAACTCTACTGACTCTGGAACTCTGCAGAAACTCCAACTAGCGGCAAGCCCATTCGGACAGCTCCTGCTCGGACAGCCCTCCACGGGGTTAGCACGATACAGATGAGTATGCCATATCCCGGGTCTAGGGGGCTTTACGTTACCTCTAGCCACCCAATATGCATCGGCCGAGTGTTCCGCAAACTCCACCTTTGGTGCAATGTTGCCATATTGTGAGCTAGAGTCGTCGGGAACGGAACGATGGTGACGAGATTTGGTGAAAGATTTTTCTCCTTGAAGTCATGATCAAAGAGAAATTTTTTATCAAAGGAAGAGAAGAGAGGAAATTATACTTCTATCTTGAGAGAAAGTTTGTGGAAATGTGCAAGTAAAGAATTTGAAAACTTACTCACATATTTATAGGCAAGAGAATTCACTATTCATCCTCGGACTTTCAGACATTGGATTCCGCCTAACTTACATGGCATGTCTAAACTGCTGGCAAGAACATCATGGTTCTAACGAGCTGGGGGCTAACTGTTGGGGTCAAAATCGGTTACGATGAAATCAAAGTCAGAAACTTTCCGCGAAATGTCTTCTTTGTAAAAGAAAGATAAAAT
Organism: Brassica oleracea var. oleracea; assembly: GCF_000695525.1. Lineage (NCBI taxonomy): Eukaryota > Viridiplantae > Streptophyta > Magnoliopsida > Brassicales > Brassicaceae > Brassica > Brassica oleracea. Next base: position 36,573,063 of record NC_027749.1, read on the forward strand.
TCAAAAGAATAAAGAAGTGGGAAAACCTAAAATCAAGTTCGTAACCATTCCGAAAGGGATTCACACGACAAGTCTTCGAGAAAGTTTACTCAAGGCCTCGGACAACGGATCCTGGGCAACGGATCCCGGACAGCAAAACACCCATCGTCTAACTCGCCGAAGGGGCAAGTTGGACCGGATGCACCAACCAACTCGCCCGTTCGGCGAGTTGGATCGAACAAGTCCAACTCGCCAAACGGGTGAGTTAGATCGAGCAAGCCGTCCAACTCGCCTGTTCGGCGAGTTGGATCGAAAATGCAGTCTAACTCGCCCGTTCGGCGAGTTGGATCAATCCGCCTGCCTTTGTCCTGTCCTCGTAGCTCCCCCCCCCCCCTCGGGGGTGGGGTTGGATCAAACCTGCTCTTGTTTCATCTCGATCGGAGTCACCGTTGGAACTTTACGATTTAAAAACCGCAAGAACTCGTTTTCTCGAATAACATTCGGATTGATCGAATAAAACGGCAATGGTTAGCTGAACACCTCAAATTGCCTACGCTATACGATTTTATACGAAATCAAGCCCAATCGTTATGACGGTTTATCTTTTGTTACGCAGGAGAAGATAAATGTCAAGTTTGGAGGATAAATGTGAAGTTTCCGAAGATAAATACAAAGATCGAAGAAAAATGGAATATTTCCGCGAAGTTATAAACTCGACCGATGGCATAAAGGGAAAGAGCAAACCACCTCTAGAGGAGTATATAAAGATGTCGAGGTCGAAGATGCAGAGGGACGCAATTTTTCTACTCAGAGCAAAACTTAGCACTTAGAGCAGTTTAGGCAATTTTTTTGTTTTTGTTATCGAGCTGCGACTCAATAGGTTTTCAGGTCTTAGGTGGTTAGAACTAGGATCTCGCCGACAGCTTTTACGGCCGAAGCCTTACCTGTTGTAAACGCTTATACGCAAATTCGGAATAAGATCTTCTTTGCTCTCTTTTTGTTTTATCGATTTCATACTTAGTCTATTTTTTCGTGTTCTGGTTGCTTGGCGTGTGGTTTAGCAGATATCCGGGACCTCTGGGAAATTTAGGGTTTCATATCTTTCCTAAATCAACGGAAATCGACAGTGCGAATTCCGGTTCCCACAAGGTTTTATCTTTAAAATAATATCAATATCTGTTGGGAAAAAGAGGGATTGGCGCTTGTCAATATCCCACGATTTTGATGGCACGTCCAGGAGGTCTGCAACTTTGAGCTCCAATTCGACCAGTGAGTTCTTCATTAAAGGTTCTCTCAATAGGCCATCTAAAATCCACTTCCCTGTCCAGGCACTAATAGATTTCCCATTTCCAACCATCTGTCTAAGATCACCAGAGAGAAAATCTCTACCATGGATAATGCTACGCCAAATAAAAGAGGGAGAAGAACCCAAACAAGCATTGAGAAAATGGCCTCCTTCAAAATACATACTTCTCAGAATCGAAGCACACAAAGAATCAGGAGATTGAAGGATTCTACACGCTTGTTTTGCCAAAATAGCCTGGTTAATAACTTGGATATCTTTAAAACCAATGCCACCAAGGTTCTTAGTCTTAGGTAGACACATTCTGTCCCACCCAATCCAATGAGTCTTCCTCTTATTCTCCACAGAATTCCACCAAAAATCTGATAAAACTGAAGAGATGTTGTCACATATGGCTTTTGGCAGCTTATACACAGACATGGCGTATATTGACATTGACATAGCCACTGATTTACTTAAACACCTCCTTACAACCTTGAGATATCATTCTTGCATGGTAGCCTGAAAACTTATCCCCAGAGGCGGACCCACGTTGGATAAAAGGGTTGTACCTGCCACAGGTTAAAATTATATATTAGCAAGTTTGTATAACGTAATTGAAAAATACATAGCTCAATTGGTGTTTTTATTTCCTTCTTGACCCCCCCTTTAACTGAGTCACTTGGGTTCAAAGGCCCTCTGTTACCTGTTTTTCCTCTTTATTTAATTTTAATCTGGGCCAAGCCCAATTAGGGACACCCCTTAAAATTTATCTTGGGTCCGCCACTGCTTATCCCTGAGATTTTTTTGAGGAAGCTAAAAATTTTTATTTTTGATCCAGAGAAGATCACCGATAATCCTAGGTACTTATCCTCATCGCCTTCCATCAAAATCTCGAAGGTATCATGAACCATATCCTTAAGCTCTTGATACATATCAGCCCCAAAGATGATAGATGACTTGTCAAGATTAATTTTCTGTCCAGTTGCATCTTCATAAATATGAAGAACTAGGATGGTGTCCGCGCTTCGCGCGGAATATTGTTTTTATTATTGCTAAGAACTTGATTTTTTTGGATAATTTAACTATGTTGTCATTTTTATTTGTTAAGATCATTAATTGGTGTTTTTAGTGTGTTATGTAGTAGTAGGTGATAGGTTAATATATTTTGTGTTTGTTATTTCGAATAATGTGTTGTTGTATGTATAGTACTGGTTAGTAGTGAAATGAATATCTAACGTAAAACAATAATGAATTTCAATAAATTTGTTGATTCTAAGATTAAAGGTTTCAGTGTCAAAATTGTATTATATTTTTTCATATTTTTGAAAATTATAACTTTTAAGATGTTTTTTGCCCTCTCCCCATATTTTGACCTTAAACCATCGCCGTCTATGTATTTCGTTACCTTTCTGGTGTGCGGTGCTCGGTGCTCGGTGCTTCTCACCATCACCCGAAAAAGACTCACCTCTTTCTCTTGTTCTTCTTTGCCTTCTTCACCTGTGAGATTATATGGTATTTGTTATAGATCAGGTTTATGAGTTTTTAGTTTTTCGGTTGATTCTCATGGCATTGTAGGCTGTTCCAGTCAATATTGACTGCTCCTCTTCTTCCTTAGATTTCAAATGATATTAGAAACTGCATTTCCTTATTTGGGTCAGAGTTTAGTCGTCTTTGATGTTGTATTCCTCGTCGTTGGCTTACCGTTAATAGTCTCTGCTCGTCTTGGTTTTCAAAATCTAGTTTTTGATGTTCTGACTTCTATGCTCCCTTTCATAGTTCGTGGACAGCTCCATAGTTTGCTGATTTACTTTCGTTTTGTCTCCCTTTCCCTCTCTATTATCGCATCTCTTTGCAGCTTTCATCGCATCTCTGGTGGCTCTCCCTTTCACCTTGTTTGCCACTCGAGGTCTGGATAATGTTTTCGTTCGTGTATGTTATGTAGGCTTGGAAGGTTATTTCTGGTCTCAAGTTTAGTCTCTGATTTCTCGGTGGTTGTCTTTCCATGTTTCCTTTGGTATAGGTGTGCGGAGTTAGTCTCTTGGAACTTTTGTCCCTTCTATCCAGAGCTTTGTGGTTTTTTACTTGCATGGCCGTGTTGTATATTCTTGTTTAGTTTGTGAGGTGTTTCTACCTTTTAGCTACTGATTGTGATGCCGGTGCTTTAAGCATATATGTTCCTGCTTTTTGGTGGTCTTGGCCTTTCGATTATTATTCTCCCTCTGATCCGCTTTCTTGGTTATTTGCATTGGTGCTCTAGTTTCTTATTCTTAGTTTGATTATTTTATGATATTAATAGTGAAATAATATATAATTTGTAAATTAAATAATAAAAATTAGTAAAAATAATAAAATGGTGAAAGTTTATGCTATTTTTGTTGTAAATAAATTAAATATTTAAAATATATTTATATTATTTTATTTATTTCTTGAATTTTAGGGACCAATAAGTGTGAGAAGGATTAGATAGTACACAATTAGAAATTGATGGAGTAAATTGCAATAATCTAAAAGAAGAAAGATTTAAAATACAAAAAAAAAATATGAGGACACATTTCAACTAACCCTCCTTCACATGTCATAAGAAGGGAAAAATCCAACTTTATATATATAGATACTCATCAGCACCTTACATCCTTCAAGTTCTGCTTTGATCAAGAAGATGGTATCATCTGCAAACAAAAGATGGTGAATCATTGGCCCACTTTCTGGGAACTGCAGGCCCGATATGAGCCCTTGAGACACAGCTTTGTTCATCAGGAATGTAAGATCTTCAGAACATAACACAAAGATGAAAGGGGACAAAGGATCCCCTTGCCTCAGGCCTCTATACGGTTTAACCATCCCATGAGACTGGCCATTAATGAGAATAGAGTAGGAGATAGACCTAACACAAAATATTATCCAGCCCACCCATCTTGAATGAATACCCAGCGCCAAAAGAAGATCTTGAAAGTAGTCTCATTCCACACGGTCATACGCCTTAGACATGTCAGTTTTAATGGCAAGAAAGTCCTTTGAAAACCTGCTAATCGATTTCAGAGCATGAAGAGCTTCATGGTCTATGATAATGTTGTCAGAAATTAGTCTCCCTGAGACAAAAGCCGACTGATTAGAAGACACCAGGTCAGGCAGGAAGGGTTTTATCCGAGAGACCAAAATATTTGAAACAATCTTGTACAAGACTGAGCAAAGACTAATAGGGCGTAAATCTGACATTAGCACTGCACCCTTCTTCGGAATAAGACAAATCTGAGTCAGGTTCCATTCATTAGGGAAAAAACCAGTAACAAAGAAACATTGTACTTCGTCTATTACTTGCTCACCAATCAGACTCCAGTAATGTTGGAAGAAAAAACCGGTCATTCCATCAGCCCCTGGCGCCCTAGCCCCTTTTATGGCAAAGACCGCAGCTTTCACTTCTTCCTTAGTTACTTCAGCAGTTAAAAAACCATTCAAAGAATCAGAAACCCTTGGTTCCAAGACTTTGAAGATTCAGATCAGTGAAGAACCCCATTGACATCTTGAAGCTGATTTAGTCCATTACAAGCTCTCCCATCTTGTACTGCTGCATGAAACACTTTCGTGTTCTTATCACCATGGAGAGCCCATTGAAATTTACTTTTTTTTGTTGCCAAAACGATTCCTCATCCTTATAAACTGCTATCATCTGAGCATTCACGTTCTGACTTCTTTGATAAGAAGGAGGAGGGAGATTGAACTCTTCCTCAATAGAGAATTGGATATTTCTGATTCTACTCCTTGAATTTAAATTGTTCTCCTTCTTCCAAGCTCTTAAAGCTTTTCTGCAGCTCCTTAATCTATCAGCCATAGAAAAGCCAAAAAGATGATCAGGCCGTTTCCAAGCTTTTTCCACTTTTTCCCAGACTCGAGGCTTATGTAACAAGTGCTTGTCAAATCTAAAAGAGCCTTTGTAAGATTGTTGAGACACTGCAAGCTTGATGAGTACTGGTCTATGATCGGAGCCTCTCTTTTCCAAAAACGCCTGGTTGGATCCCGAAAAACTGTGAAACCATTGTTTGTTTCCAAAACACCGATCCATGTTTGATTGGATGAGTCCATCACCTATCTTACCACCCCAAGTAAAGCTATTCCCCAAACCTGGTAACTCTATCATACCACAACCACTTAACATCTCCGCAAAAGGTTGGAAAGAAATCTCACTTCTTCTTGGACCCCCAGATTTTTCTTCATTTGAAAGTATTTCATTAAAATCTCCCATCATAGTCCAGCTTTCTTTCCTTGAAACTCCTTTTCCTAACAGCTTTTCCATACATGATGGTGTTCTTTCACACACGGGTGACCATAAATTCAAAACATAAAAAACTGTACATTCTCCATCTGCAATTTGACATCCAAAACGTTCTTATCCGCTTCCAAAATATGCACATCACAGCCTTTCCTCCAAAATAAAGCTAGGCCGACGCTTTTACCAATAGGGTTAACAGTATACACATAGGTCATACCCCAGCCAAACTTGAATATCTACAACAACATTTCAACAATTCATAGTCTTTATCAAAAAAGGAACCTCAGGGAAATATGTGCGCCGCATCTCCATGAGCCTAGAAATTGTCAATTCTTGAGGACGCCCCAATCCTTGACAATTTAAAAAGAAAATGCTCATTAAGCTTTAGACGGTCCGCCAGTCAGGACCATCTCAGGTTTTGCGGCTTCACTCTTCTCAAACTGAATGATCATTTGTTTCCTCTTCTCTCCTTTACCATCTGACTCTTGAGAAAACACTACCAAACCTTGAGAAAAGGTCGGTAAAGCAGCATTTGTATCCGGAGTCCTCTTTGTTTTATAAGGTCTTCTTCTTGCCGGGCCCTTCCTATATTTAGTCCCAAAATGTCCTAGCTCCAAAGAACCTGGGACAAAAACCATTGAACCAATCGTAAGAGGAGTTGAGCACACTTCTTCAGTTCTACTCGATGAATACTCCTGATCAGATCTCAAAGAAAACTTCTAATCGCTGAAAACATGAGTTTTTGAGTACCTCTGACTTCACCTTTAAATGGGAACCTCCTATCTTGCTCTTCATATTCAAAGACAACCCCCTTCTCTTTATTTAAATCCTTAGAAATAATTGGGGTATGTTCAAGACTGAGAGCCATTTTCTGGGTAAAAGGATCTTTTTCAGTTGCAGCTACTGAATTCTTAATTTTGTCCTCCCTTATCTTTCTCTCAGGGCCTGATACCATTATCAAATTGATAGACCATGGATTTGACCCACTTTTACCCATGGTTTATAAGTGTTTTAACTACTAGTAATTATATTATAGAGTCTATTTAGAATATTTATAGGATCAAAAGTGATTTGGAGGAAATTGATGATTTTGGAGCATTTTGGAGATATTTGGAGTAAGCACCCGAGATGACCATCGAGCTCGACCATCGGTCGATATTGAAGAGGAATAATCGATTGATGTTCACCTCTTGACATCGATTGACAGCGAAGCGGTCAGAAAGCCCATTTGGTCACAACCGACTTAGAGCCCAAGTCTTCACCATTTTACAAGATTACCCCTGACGAGTTTTAACCTAATTATATAAGTTTTGTCAACATGTTAGAGGCAAAGTGTGCTTTCTTGTTTTACAATTTTCACAGCAAAATTTTTCTTGGATTTAGTAGATTGAAGTGAAGATCCAAAGTTATTTTGTGATTGGAACTCCATTGATATCTATCTATTTCTATGCAATTTTCATACCTTATTGCTGTCATGAATTACTTGGCCATGTCTGAGTAGTTCTCTTGTTAGATTTTAGGGTTTAAATAGGCTATGAGGGATTATCCCCAACTATAGATTTCTAAGTTGTGATATTCATTATTAGAATTGTCATTAATGCATGTTTCTATATTAGCTACATAGAACTTGCCCTAGGATTGTTAGATATAAGCGATAGCTTTCATCTCATCCAGAAACTATTCTAACTGAGCTAAGACTTGCTAGAAGAAGCGAGAGCTGATCTAGTAACCTTAGTGAGCATATTCAATCCGTGCATTAACGTTTGACCAAGCGCGTCGATCGATATTCCTATCGAATAATCGGTCGACGTTTCAACAAGTGTATCGATCGATTATTCTATAACAATCGATATTCCTATAGAATCGATCGACACTGGTCAATAGACAAACCTAGAAAGCGAAAGCCTAAGGGTGTCTTATTAAGTGTTGAGCTCTATAATATTATGCATACAACTTGTTAGGCATCTATAGGATTATAATTTCAAATTTCCTGAATAAAAACCCTAAGTCTAGCTATTTCCATTAAAGTACCAGAACCCCAATCAATCAATCGAGCAATTACTTGCTCACAAAACTTGCAACTTTACATTTAAAACATTAATCAACCTAGCTTAACAATTCTGATTTGATTTATTAGGTTCCCTAGCTCCTTGTGGATTCGATCCCTAAGTACTACAACTGAACCTCTTATTTGAGAGAGTAATTCACTCCTTCGGGTAATTTGAGTGATATCAAATTAGGCGCTGTTGCCGGGGAACTTTGATTGCCTTATAGATTTAATCTTGTTAAGTTTAAAACCACTTTCGATCTGCAATGAAATACGTTCCTCATCGATCGACAAACAACACTTGTTCGTCGCTCGATTTTTGTCAGCCACGGTCGACCCAGAAACCAGTCTCGTCGACCGACACTCGCTTTCCACCGTCGACCGAAGACACTCTTCTGTCGACCAACATCTTCCATCCGACTTCGATCGATACTTCAGCCCAAACATCGATCGATACTGAGCCGCGAGACATGGTTGCGACCTTGATACTTGTACGTGATGGGAGGGGAGACCTGCATGACCAGGAAGGTCATATGCGTAATGAAGCAGGTCAGAGGATAGACGCTCATGGGGCTGCAATCCCTGAGTCTGATACTGATGCTACATGCACTACTCTACCTGTAGATGAGGCTGCTCGACCCAGAACGTTGGCTGAGTACAACCGTCCAGATCAGTTCTACACCAACAGATCAGCCATTGGTACTCCAACTATTCAGAGGGGGAATTTCGAGTTGAAGCCGCAGTACTACACACTCGTGGGACAGACACCCTACTATGGGTTATCTCACGAGCATCCTATGGACAATCTGGAGAGGTTCGAGGATCTTACATATGCTATTAAAGTTGAGGGAGTCTCTGAAGACTACCTCATATGTGAGCTCTTCAAGTACTCACTTGCTGGAGATGCTTCGCATTGGCTTAAGCAGTTACCACCAGGATCTCTCACATCCTGGAGCGACATAAAGAATGCATTCTTATGCAACTTCTTTGATGAAGCGCGTGCTGAAGACTTGAGGAGCAAGATTGCTATATTCACTCAGGAGCCTGCAAAGTCCTTCAGAAGCTCCTGGATCAGATTCAAGTCTTATCAAAGAGATTGCCCACACCATGGGTTCAATGAAGTAAAATTGCTCAGTACTTTCTACAGAGGCATCGCGGTGCAGTACCAGATGGCTCTTGATGTTTCTAGCAATGGGAACTTCAACACCAGGAATCGAGAGGAGGCTGTGAAAGTTATTGAGAACTTAGCATCCAGCACCAAGAACATTGATTTTGAGAGGAAGAAATCTGCCACCATTCTTGGGAATGATCAGATGGATGAAGTGGCGGCAAATCTGGACAGTGTTTACAAGCTTCTTAGGAAGCAGGTCTGCTTGGTTGAAGATGCAGAGGCTATAGACACAGAGGGTAGAGCAGAGGAAGAAGAATATGTGAACTTCATCAGTGGAACTGGATTCCATGGCTCTGGAAACCAGGGTGGAAACAAAAATTCCCATGGAAATAGGGGAAATTTCAACCAAAGTTCACAGCACCAGAAACCCTACAGCAACAACTACAACAACAACAGGGGTTATGGAAACTCCTACTACCAGAAGCCACCACCAGCTACTCAAAAGAGAAGATTGAAGAGATGCTTGATAGGGTTCTTGAGGGACAGCAACGCATGACGGTGGACTTCAATTGGAAAATTGATTCTGTCTACACCAACATGAACACAAATTTTGAAACTCTGAGCACTCATGTGAAGAAGCTGGAGATGCAGGTTGTTCAGACAAGAGGAGCTGTTAAGAGGCAAGAAGACTTAACAAGAGGGGTAGGAGATGATGTGATGAAGCACCATGTGAATGCCATCATAGATGATGACTCCTGGCAAGTGGTGAAGCAGGAGAAGCTGCAAGAAGGAGATTTCGAAGTAGAAAGTTCGATGAGTATCGGCGAATCGTATTGGTGTCGATCGACGCCGGACTTCGAACATCGATTGACAGACTTCAATCACAATCGATCGACAGGCTCTCCAGAGCATCAATCAATGAAACCTACGGAGTCAACCGCATCCTGCAATGCCGTTAGGATCCTGACTCACGAGGAGTTCGCAGCAAGACACCCACATCTGCCCAGTCCTGTTTACGTAAAGATCTATCGACATTCTGATCCCATCGTCTATCGACAGAAAGAGACCGCCATCGATCGACAACCTCCAGCACCATCGATCGATGAGCACCTCTTACATACCGAGTGCAGATGCCAAAGATAGATGTTGCACGTCTCACTGCACTCAGGCCACGACCCAAACCTTCAGATAACCCACCAGAGGCCATCACAACACCTTTAGATGATGCAACAGATCCTATGGAAGTTGATAGGGTTCTTATGGGAAGAACCCTGAGGAAAAGAAAGGAAAAAGTGGCAAAACATATGAAGAGGGGAGCTAATGAAAAGGAAAGGGAAATTTTCCGAAAGAGAGTCTTCAGGATTCCTTTAGAAAAGCCATTCGAGGAGGCTTATTTTACCCACTGATTATGGATGTTCTTCAGAGAAACCAGAGAGACCAAAGAAGACATTAGGAGAATCTTCTGTGAAGCTAGAGAAAAGATGAAGAAGAGGATTACACTGAAGAAGAAGAGTGATCCTGGGCAATTTGCAATACCATGTACGGTGAAGGGTATTGAGTTCCCACATGCCTTGTGCGACACAGGAGCATCAGTCAGTATCCTACCTAGGGTTATGGTAGAGCATCTGAGTCTGCAGATGGAGCCTTCCAAGGAATCATTCACTTTTATGGATTGTTCTCAGAGGAGCTCAGGAGGAGTTGTGAGAGACCTAGAGGTGCAGATTGATAATGCCCTAGTTCCGGTTGATTTTCATGTCTTGGACATCAAGCTAAACTGGAACTCTTCTCTATTACTTGGGAGAGCTTTCTTGTCAACAGTATTAGCAAGAATCTTAGCTCAATTAGAATGGTTTCAGGATGGGATGAAAGCTATCGCTTTTATCTAACAATTCTAGGGCAAGTTCTATGTAGCTAATCTAGAATCAGGCATTAATGACAATCCTAATGACGACTTTTTTATGAACCATTTTTTATAAAAAAGGATTTCAAGAATGTTTGGATTTTTGGTTAAGTGTGGGAGAAGGATTCGAGTTGTCATCTCGCTCCTTGCCCTTTTGTGGATCGTCCTGTTCGTTGCTCGTCCGAGCTGTTTGAGAAGTTCTCAAAGTTTCCGTGAGCGTTTAGATGCGGACAAACAGACATTCTTTCAGGATCTCGTATCTTTTGGATATCATGTCTGGAGACGTTAGAGACCAGTGTGATGGGTTTAGGGTAAGACCTAGGTCTAATTATGGCTTTAGGGGGTGCGATGACTACTTCGACTTACGTTTCCCGTATCGTTTTAGACCTGATTCCATCCCGCTTGAAAGTCCGCGATATGTTCTCGGCTTATACGACTTGTATGGTAGGAATCGAGCATCTCTTCGAGTAAAATATTTAAGTCTCCCGAAAGTGGTGATCAAAATCTCAATTTTCTTTTATAGCGCGCTATTTATCCTCGTCGGATGTAAGAGGATCTATCCTTAGGATGGAACAAAATGTGTTTGTTTAGGACGGCTAACGTGCATAAATTTATATGAATTGAATCCTCAATGTGACAATGACAACCAAGAAAACTACCTTTAGATTCCGTAACAACTCTTGCAATGAAAACACTTTAGCTTAATCATAAGACAAAATCTTCTTCCCCATCTTCTTTCAACCACTGATGAGTATATCACATTTTTTCCTCTCGCTCTGATTGTAAAAAAAATACTTACTTCCTTTTTAGTATGTACTTGGGAGATCTTTTAAACCGTAGCACCATATCTCCACTTACTCTATTTTTTGGCTTCGCTTTTTCTTTTTGGTTAACGTTGCTTCTCGTAGAGAAGAAGCTGTGGCTGCAAGTGTCCTTTCTTGCACATAGAAAGTACATCACTCCTGCTACCGATCACCTGAAGATATGTTAACACATCAAACAGGTGATAAACGTGGAATCCTGTATATGCCTTCAAAGTCAAGTGTATTTATTACCTTTACAGTTTTGTCATCGTACATGATCCACCGATCGTGTTCATGACTATATGCAAAGCAATGATAATGCTGTCCATAATAGCAAACCTGGACTTTCAGAAAGCGCAGAACAACACCGTTAAGATCATAGAAAGCCAGAAGAAAAACAAATAGTAAACACGTACCACAGAAGCTAAGCTATATATGCTCTTAGGGTCAAGACCACGGTACATGATGCTGATATCTATTTCGGTATTCAAGGCTGCAAGAGTAGCAGCTATGTCTTCTACACTCTCGCATGTGTTTTGCCACCCTAAAACTGCCCAACCCCCACAAATAATTAGAGTGTTAGGACACAAATGTCAGTGATTTGAAAAGGCTAACATTCAACAGAATCCCTAAGAAAAGAATTACCTGCAGTAAAAACATGTGGTGGAGTGGTAAGAAAATGGCGGATATGGTTAGGTTTCCCACACCCACCGGTTTCAGGATCACAGGCTAGTTGGTGGTTCATCTCGACAAGATTTAGGAGTTTATCAAATGCAGTCTCGGAGCAGGTAACCAATGAACACTTGCATGATTAGTATCTCTTTTCACCTTCATGTTCCGTAGGGCACTAGCGTTGATGTTATGGAAAAAGGAAGTGTACTTCATATGCCTCGACTCCAGCCCACAGCTGTAGCAATTCAGTTGATCAAAGATATTCATTCCAAACAGAGAATGGGCACTACATGTGCGGTTGGCACAGTCCCATGAACCTGTGTAGTTGCTCTCTGAAGAATCTGTGTCAGACAAGCTTGAGCTCTGAGCAAATGAGCGATGAAGGCAGTCGAAAATCACAGCCAATACTTCTGAAGCATCGTTCATCTGAGCCTGTCCACCATATGACGCCCAACTTTAGGCTCCTTGATGCAACGAAAATACTCTGTATTAGGATAAATATTTGAAACCAGAACAAGTTTATTACCTCTTGGAAGAAACTGCTATCTGGATACAAGTTGCTCAACGCAATCCTGAGTGTTGAAGGAGTTACAGGTTCTTTTCGTATTTCCCTCGAAGCAGCGCTTAAAGCAGTAAGAACTTCATACAATGAGCAGACGACACAAGGATCTCCAACGTGATGGTGATCTAACATTGAACTACGCAAGAACTCAGCCCGAAACACCCCCAGATTCCATAGAGACTGAGATCAAAATAAAACAACATTAAAAGTATAAAGCTTTCAAGCTGTAACCTGTAGACATTGATACCTGAAAAATCAAACAGTTTGGATTTCGCATTCTGCCGCTCGGAAGCTGGCCACTATCGAGTTCCTATGTTGTTTTCTACTTCTGCAGGAAGTCACTGACAGGCTTAGAGGGTGCTAATGTGGGTGTTATGACCCAAGTTCCAGGCTTCACTGCTTTCTACGTCTGGAGAAGCAGGATTTTGATTGCTCCTTGTATTTCACAGTGCTTTTGCAATAAATATACCATGTGTTCCCTGTATTGTGTAGCTCGTAGCGTTTTAATACATATATTTTTCACATAGGCAGAGGTTTTAGGTAGTTTCGAGCGCATACTCAGGCTTGCGCATATCCATTTCTGCTTTATGTTTCATACTCGTTTTGATTTTGTGGATGTGCCACTGTGGCCGTGCCACTTTTTGCAAGGGTTGGCCAGGATCGGAGGTCTCTGGAGACCTGATCCAGCTCGTATGCCCCTTTAAGTATAATGATTTCCCCTATGCCTTTATTGTCGGAACAATTTTATTATAAGCTTTGTCCGGAGACGTTTAGCATACATAGGAGTAGGAAATCATAATGCTTAAATTGTATCTATTAGTATAGAAATCACGGTCCGGGGACCGTATTAAAAATGATAGGCTTTGAGGTGCAGGGCGTTCCAGCAGTTGGGTTGTATTTTACCTTTGCTATCTTGCAGCCTGTAGGCGCCTGCTCTCCGCACCTCGATGACCTTATAGGGTCCTTCCCACCCGAGGTGAGTTTCCCCGTTGTTTTCTCTGCTCGTCGTAGAACCCAATCCCGTTGCTGGAAGGTCCTGGTTCTGACTTTCTTGTTGTACGTCCTGGCGACGTCTTACTGGTAGGACCAGTTTCTTAGCCGAGCGGCCTCTCTTTTTTCGTCGAGTCGGTCGAGGCTCAGCACCATCAGGTCGTTGTTCTCCTCCTGAGAGGTAGACCCTGAGACCGTTGTTCTCATGTGCATCTCCGTGGGTATTATGGCTTTAGAGCCGTAGACCAGCGAGTATGGAGTTTTTCTTGTCGCTGTTTTGGGAGTGGTCTGGTAGGCCCAGAGGACTCCGTGTAGTTCTTCTGCCTACTTCCCGTGAGAGCCCTCCAGTCGCTTTTTAAGCATGTTGACCACGGTTTTGTTTGTGGACTCGGCTTGTCCGTTAGACTAAGGGTGTCAGGGTGTGGCGAAGGTAAGCTTTATGCCCCAGTCCTTCCAGAACTCCTTGAAGTTGTGGCTCGTGCACTGGGGTCCATTGTCAGTGACGATCTCGTGGGGGACCCCGAAGTGAGTGATTATGTAGGTCCACAGGAATTTGCGGATCTAGAGGTCTATTATCCGGCAGAGTGCTTCTGCTTCCACCCATTTAGAGAAGTAGTCAGTGACTACCAGAAGGAAGACCTTCTGCGCCGGCGCCATAGCGAATTTTCCTACTATGTCCATGCCCCACTTTCTGAAGGGCCACGGTGAGCTTATGGACTTGAGGTTCTCCGGAGGAAGCTTAGAAACTGGAGTGTGCCTCTGACACTGGTCGCAGTGTTTGGCTTATCTGTCGGCGTCGGCGGCCATCGTGGGCCAATAGTAACCTGCCCTTCTGGATCTGAGCACCAGGCTTCTACCGCTAGACTGGGATCCACAATCTCCTTCATGTAGTTATACAAGGATTCTAGCGGCTTCTCGAGGTGTGACACACCTTAGGTACGGGCCAGCGAAGGATCTCCGGTATAGCTTCTCCTGATAGATACACACCTTGCGGCTTGCTTCTTAATTTTTCTGGCCTCGTTAAGATCTTCCGGGAGAACGTCGTTCTCTAGATACCGGATTAAGGGGGTCATCCAGGTTTCACATCATTGAAGCACAAGCAAGGGTATGCTCATCTGGGTGTTTGTTTCGAAGGCGGATCCCAGATTAGCCAAGGCATCGGCTTTGGAGTTTTGTTCCCGGGGGATTTGAGTGAGCTTGCAACTCTTAAACTTCTTGATCAGTCATTGGGCGACCGTCAGATACTGGATCATGATGTCGTCTTTTGCTTGGTACTCTCCTTGTACCTGGTTGATTATTAGCTTTGAGTCACCGAAGACCTGGATGTTTTCTGCCCCTATTTGATGGGCGAGAGTTAGTCCTGCGATTAGAGCCTCGTACTCGCTTTTGTTGTTGGTTGCTTTGAAGTTGCATCTCACGGCCCTTGAGGCCATGTTCCCTGTTGGCAAAGTAAGCACCATTCCCACTCCAGCTCCTATGACGTTGCTGGATCCAACAACGTGCAGATCCATTCTCCCTCTTCCTTGGTTTCGCTTCGGAGTTGTACTTCTTACTCCAAGGCTGGGAGCAACGCATGGGAGAATTCGGCCATGAAGTCTGCTAGGACCTGCGACTTTATAGCTGTGGCAGGTCGAAAGATTACGTCGTACTCCCCTAGTTCCACAGCCCATTTAGCTAGGCGTCCGGAGACTTCGGGTTTGTGGAGAACCAACTTTATAGGGAAGGAGGTGACAACCACGATTAGGTGAGCCTGGAAGTAGGGTCGGAGCTTACGAGCGGTGACTATCAGGGCTAAGGCCAGCTTCTATAGATGGCTATAGCGGGTTTCCGCATCCTGGAGAGCTTTACTTACGTAATAGATTGGTAGTTGCTTGCTTTCCTCCTCGTGTATTAGAACGGCGCTTACGGCGTGTTCCGAGACTGCTAGATATAGCGGCAGGACCTCGCCGAGCAGTGGCTTGGATAGGAGAGGAGGAGTGGTGAGATACGCCTTTAGCTCACTGAGAGCGGATTCACACTCTTCCATCCACTGGAAGTCCTTAGGATTTTTGAGGGTTTCGAAGAAGGCATGGGATTTGTCAGAGAGTCTGGAGATGAATCTGCTCACGGCCGCCATTCTTCCTGTTAGCTTTTGGACCTCTTTGACGTTGTTTGGAGAAGGGATTGAATGAATGGCCCTGATTTTCTCCGGGTTGGCTTCGATGCCCCGGTGGGTTACAATGTACCCAAGAAACTTGCCAGAACTGACCCCGAATGAGCATTTAGTTGGGTTGAGCTTCATGTTATACTTCCGGAGAGTGGAGAAGGCTTGCTGCAGATGTGATATGTGGTCCTCAGCCTCTATGGACTTGACCAGCATATCGTCGATGTAGACCTCCATGGTTCGCCCTATCTGGTCCGCAAACATCATGTTCACCAGTCGCTGGTAGGTTGATCCTGCGTTCTTTAGGCCAAAGGGCATAACGTTGTAGCAGTAGATCCCTCCGGACGTCATGAAGGATGTTTTCTCCTGGTCTTACGGATGCATAAGTATTTGATTGTAGCCGGGGAACGCGTCCATGAAGCTCATCAGCTGATGCCCCGCGGTGGCGTCGACCAGCTTGTCGATATGAGGTAGGGGAAGGGGTCCTTTGGACAGGATTTGTTGAGGTCCGTGAAGTCTATGCAAACTCTCCACTTCCCTTTCTTTTTCTTGACTACGACGACGTTAGCTAGCCATTCCGGATATTGCACCTCACGAATGAATGCCGCGCCGAGCAGGCTTTTGGCTTCATCGTTGATGATTGCGTCCCTTTCGGGAGCAAACTTCATTCTCTTTTGTCTGACGGGTTGATGTAAGGGATCCACCAGCAGCTTGTGAATGATGACCTCCGGTCGATCTCAGACATATCTGCGTGGGACCATGCGAAGCAGTCGGACTTAGACCTGAGGAAGTCTATTAATCTCCTCCTCAGGCCTTCGGTCAGCTTGGAGCCGATCTTGAGATGTCGGGTCTGATCTCCTTCGGTTAATGGCACGTCGCCCATTTCCTCTACCTCTGGTTCCTCGTTGTGATGAGCCGGAGGTTTACTCTGTAATTGCTATAAGACCTTGGTCTTTCCCTTCAGAGTAGTCTGGTAGCAGGAGCGGGAATACTCCTGATCCCCTCTGATCGCCTTTATGCCCCAGGGTGTAGGGAATTTACCATCTGGGAAGAGTTGAAGGGACGGCTCGTATGCCGTGAATCCAGGGTCTTCCTAGGATCATATTGTTGAGGGAAAATATTCCATGAAGAGATTACTTCAGCTTCCGGCTTCCAGGTTCCTGCCTCCAGGTTCCGGGTCCGTGCCCCCAGGTCTAGGTCCCTGCCCCCGGGTCTGGGTCCTGCCTCCAGTGTCCGGCTTCCAGGCCGAGTGATTTATCCTGCCTTAGGATAAATGAAAATCTTCCATTAATAAGGAAACCAGCTTGGATAAGAAGGAATCTCCCTAAATCCGAGAGAAAGAGGAAGAATTTCAATACATATGACCTCCATTAAGAAAAAAGAAAATATTCTATTATCTAAAGATATAATGAATATTTCCAAATCCTATGAGGGAGGCACGACCTCCACGATAAATATAGGTTTCTAAACCTAAAGAAAGGGGTCCGAGACGTCCTTGACTAGAGCTCATAATTCCACCGCCGCCAAGGCAAGGTTCCATACCTAGAAGACCTTCTTCTTCGACACGCCGATGATAGACTGACTCTGGCGGTTGCTATCGACCAGGGGAAGATATATGCTCCCTGCAGCACGTCTACAACTCTACTTACTGGCTCAGGCCACGATCTCCAGCTCATCAGCAGGGTTCCTCCATGCTCACTGAAGCACCACGACACATCATACACACTGCAGCATATCAACATGACTACCATCTATTCCGGCCATGTGCCCTCTAGAACAGATGACTCCTACCAACTACAGAGCTACGTGCTCCCAAGGCTACGTGACCATTAGGCCATGTGCCCACTAGAGCCCCGTGCTCCCAAGGCTACGTGACCATTAGGCCATGTACCCACTAGAGCCTCGTGCTCCCAACACTACGTGCCTCCATTAGGCTACGCGCCTCCATCAGGCTATGTGCCTCCATCAGGCTCAGCGCCCACCTAGGCCACGTGCCTCCATATACATGAACTACGAACGGCGTGATCCCTCACTAAAGGGTACGTAGGCAATCTCCACTGAAGAATGCAGCTATAAATCCAAACACCCTTCATGGTCCCATGCGTAAATACCCAAGGACCGACCTTGGTAGCCGGAACCATCAACTACAGACCAGGAGGCACCCAAGGACCGACCCTGGTAGTCGGAACCATCAATCATAGATCAAGAAGACCCTGTGATCTTCACTATCGATAGGCAGCCCCCGCCTAACGACCAATCTCCCCTGCTGCTACTAAGGCACCAACGACCTATACTGGCCCATACCCATATGGCGGTATCCTAAGAGCATGATCTCCTGGTTTATCAACTATCGGATCAGGAGAATACACTCAACAACGTCTCTCCTTCCTCCTATCATTCCGTAGAGCTGAGCACGGATCGCTTGTACATAAAAATACCCTAACACATATTGTAGGATGAGTCGCAGTCAACAACAAGGAACTTGGTTGACATGTTGATCCCTTCAGCGTATACAGGGAGGGTCACCTCCCCGGCGGTTTGTTTAAGTTCTCGCTGAACCCTATAAGTGGGGTTATCCTCTTAGTTAGAGCGCTTTCCTCTAGCCCCAGATCCTTGTATGCGGCCTGGAAGATGATGTTGCCGGAGCTTCCATTATCTACCAATATTCGTTTCACCAGGCAGTTCGCTTAAGTGAGCGATATGACCAGGGCGTTGTGATGTGGGGTGAGAACTTTCTCCTGTTCCTTGGCCGTGAAACTTATTTTGTCCGTACCAAGGAGCAGAAATTTTGGCTTAGCCACCTCTAGGCCGTGCTTGGCGTTCCAGGTGCTTTTCTTCGCGGCTGCGTGGCTTATGCCGCTAATCTCCAAACCGCCCGATATGACATGAATCACTCGTTCCTGTCAAGGTGGGGAGAAGGGAGCAGCTTCAGTGGGCTTTCCCGTTGTCTCCTTGCTTACATGGCTCTTGGCCTTCTCGGAAAGGAACTCCCTGAGGTGTCCTTTCTTAAGAAACTCGTTGACCTCGATCTTCAGTGCGACGCAGTCCTCCGTTTTGTGACCGTGGTCTCGATGGAAGTCTCACCAGAAACAAAGGTTTCGGAAAGAGTCGGGTGCTTTCATCTTCTGAGGCCACTTGACATGTTGGCCCATCTGCCTCAGAACATTGATTAGCTCCGGCCTTCAGACGGAGAGGTGAGAGATGTCTGGCCACGTGCACACTGTCATCCCTTCTACCTTCTCGATCGGCCGGTTCTGGTATCTGCCCCGGTTTCGATATCCGGAGTCCCTGGCTGGTCTTTGAGAGGGTTTCTCATCTCGCTCGGTTCTGTCTGGACTGATCGTCTTGGGATCTTGATTTTGTTGCGCCTTAGCGCGGCTGGCGACATCTTCCTCCCATTTTACCTGCGCCCAGGCTCGAGATAGGACGTCTTCCATGGTTTTGCACTGGTATTTGGTTAACTCCTTATAGAAGTCCCCGTCGGGGAGTAGGCCTCTTTTGAAGGCATAGATAGCAGTGGGGATGCTGCATTCAGGAATAGCCACCTTATCTTGATTGAAGCGGGGTATGTAGCTTCGTAGGGGTTCCGCCCGGTGCTGGAGGATTTCGTAGAGGCCATCAGAGGTATTCTCCTGGTCCCTGCTGCTGGCGAATTGTTCCACAAACTTATTGCTGAGAATTGCGAAGGAGGCTATGGACCTGGAGGGTAGGTTGATGTACCATTGCAGAGTGGGTCCGGTCAGGGTTGAGCCGAACCCTTTGCACATGGTAGCTTCACGCGACTCCTTTAGGAGTGCTACGGCGAGCATCCTTTGTCTGTATTGGGCGACGTGGTCGTCCGAATCAGTGGTGCCGTCATACGCCTTTATGCTGGGGAAGGAGAACTTCCTGGGCATCTCAATCAATGTGATCTCATCCGTGAAAGGAGTATCGGCATAAGAGTCGGGGTTGCTCTTCCGGATGGGGGGAGCTACTCCTGGGAGCCTCTCTATCATGGACTGCATGGCATCGAGCCTCTTGGAGAATATCTGCTCCAGGTAAGCGACCATAGGAGACTCCGCTTTCGTTGCTCCGTCAGGTGCTTCCTTATCGGGTTCCGGCTCAGATTTGATGTCTTCCACTTCGTAGGTCTGAGCATCCTTAGCCTTCTCGCGCGTTGATGTGTCTCCTCCCAATGCCGTAGGTGGGAGATTCACATCCGTCCGGATTTGGGTGTCTCCAAAGTCGGCATGGGGCGGACCTAAGCCCGGAATCGACGCTTCTTCTTACTCGCCGTGTTGAGGGCTTGGTTCTCGTCTCAGAGGTTAAGATTCTCCGATTCGAGCTGGCTGAGCTTCTCAGCGCTCTGCTCCAGTTGCTTGGAGCGTTCGTTGAGTTTCTCCTTTAGGCTCTGGAATTCCGAGGAGAGCTCGGGATTAGCCTCCTCCCGAGTTTTATACAACTCGGTTACTTGACTTTGCAGACCATCGATTTGCCTTTGAAGTTCGGCTTCTCTTTGGGTAGCTTCGGGTAGCTCGTTATGCTCATCCACCGCCATTATCACGTAGTTTAGATTACTCCCCTCCTTCTAGCGCCAAACTGTTAGGGGATTTTTGTGTAGGATCATTGTGAGTACCATGGAACGATGGACAAGGCTGGTATTTGTATTGATTTTCAAGTAAGAAAGTAGAAATAGACGTTTTATTAGATCAAATAGCTGGAACTACAACAGTTTTGAGTAAGAATCCTAGTTCTAGCCGTCTAGCTCTAATCTCTGAGTCTCGAAGTGTCGATCCCTTGCTTTAGGGTTTAGGTTCCCTTTATATAGACTTCTTAAGGCGGGCCTTAGTCGGTTGGAGTAGGTTAAACTCTTCCATATTCGGAAATATGGAAGGTTCTCCTTATCGGAAGTTTTCCTTTTCCCGGGGGAAGGGGGCGGTCCCAGGGACCGGACCCGGAGTACTTCGTAGCGTGGAACCGGGGTACCTCTTAGTGGGGACCCAGAGGCCGGTGTTCTGCCTGGGGTCTGGAGAAATTCAATACCTGAGTATTTTTCCCAACACCGACGTCTTCTACCGGGTTTTTCTCCTCCGGTTGGGTTGAAACGCTGGGTTCCAAAACTAGTTGTTTCCTGACCGTTTTTTGAGTCGACAATTCTGGACCGTGTTCTCCAAAGCGTTTTCAGTTAGTGCCCGAGTTAGCTTCGCCCGTTTGTGTTTCACCATTGCGGTGGTGGTGATTTCCTTTAGCTTGTGTTCGGCCAGGAAGGAACGTCTTGACTGTGTCTGGCATCCCTAGATCGATCGCGGCAATTCTGTTACTAGTCGGGAATTTGATGCCTAAGTGATAAGTCGACGGGACTGCCTTCATGGCGTTTAGCCAAAACGTGCCCATGATGACGTTGTAAATGGCTGGGTGGTCGAGGACTGCGAAGTCGACAATCTTCGTAACTTCTTTCACAACAACAGGCAGTTTGGTCGATCCGAGAGTCATTGACGCCGTGCGCTTGAAACTGGTTAGCGGCTTGGACGATGGTACGACTTCTCTTAGCTCTACGTTCATCCTCTTTAAAGTATTGTGGAAGATGACATTGACCGTGCTACCCATGTCGATGAGAACTCTTGCAACCTCGAGATCTCTTATCACGAGATCGATCAGGAGAGGATCGCAGTGGGGATGGTCGATCCAGCCTGCCTCTTCTTCATCGAAAGTGATCGCTCCCTTCGGGAAGTCACTAGGTGCAAACCATGTTAGCGAATTCGCGCTCGTCTCGGCCTTGCGCTGATAAGCTTTGATGGCAGAGGCGGTATCACTGCAGTATTGCGATCCTCGGATGATCATATTGACTCTGCGGCGACTATTGTCATTGCCCTTCTCGTCCTCCTCCCATGCTTTTCTCCCGATTGGTTCCCTTGGAGAGAGTTCTCCGTTTGAGGGGGCTTATCGTTTCTTGGAGGGCGGTCAGAATCACCGTCGAGATCTTTTACGCTAGACACTTCGGCAAGTTCTCCGTGAGCAGCTTCGCGGCCAACCTAGCGCCGAGAACTTTGCAGTTTACGGTCGAGTGGCCGCGGGCCTGGTGAAAGTCCCAGAAGGCGTTCTCGTCGTAATTTGGATTTCTGGTCCATCTATTGCCCGTCGTCCGGCCTTGCTCCGATCGGGTGTTGATGGCGTAGTTATGCGCTCCCTAGGTCTCTTCTTCCCCATGATGGATGTTTTTGTCGTTCCTAGGGTTTTTCTTTTAAGACTTCTGATCCGAACCAGGATCCTTTGACGATGTCTTCGTCAGCCTCTGCTTTTGCGACAAGACTTTCGTCTCTTCTTTGATGATTATGTAATATGTGGCTTTATGGAGCGCGTCTTGGATAGTACGCGGTTTATCCAAAGTTATCAACTTTCTGAACTTCGACTTGTAACAGAGCGTCTTTTGGAGCGCATCTCCCACTACTTTGTCGCTTATTCTGCTGACTCTAGCCATAACGTTCTTGAACCATTTTATGAAGTCGCGGAGAGATTCGTCCTCTCCCAGGGACATGCTCCAGAGATCAACATCGGAGGTTTCTTGATCTATGAACATAGAGTAGTGCTTGAGAAACTCCGAGGCGAGTTCGCAGAAACTTCCGATGGAATTTCACCTCAACCGAGAGAACCACTCGAGTGCTTCCCCTCGGAGGTTTTCGACGAAGAGGCGGCATTCGCCGGCATCTCTTTCGCTTACTCTAAACTTGGCTCTTTGATCAGTTGTAGTGTCGTAAGGCGTTACCTTGATCTTTTCAGGATCTGAAACCCTAGTTCCGGTGATGCGAGTAGTGAAGGGCGTTTATCGAGATTCCTCGAGCAGTAGATCGATCTTGGGTGCGGTGCTAGTAGTGTGATGGATCTGAGATTTCACTGCTCTAATTTCTGCGACCGTTTTCATGAGATGATCGCGAAGATCGCAAATCTCAGATTTCTCGCTAGCAGATTTCCGCCCTTGTCAGCGTTTGCCGAGTTTGCTCCTCGGCCAGTTCTTCCTGTTCGTCCAAGAAGATAGCTTAGTCTTCTTCGGTCATGGAGTTATCGAACTGGGAATCGTCTTGAGCCACACGGCTCCTTGTACGACGCGGATGCACGTCTGCGTCTTCATCTGTAGGTTCGGACTGACTGCTAGAATCCACATCGACGCGCCTGATTTCTCCTTCCTCTTTGTCTTCCACGATAGGGGGAAGATCTCCCTGGTTTTTCCATGTTGGCGTAGGAGTGATTTCGTCGGGATTTTGCCCGGACTTTTTCCCATGCACGTTGCCGGACCGGTCTGAAGGAGTTGCAAAATTAAATCTTCTTCCGCGGACTCGGGTTGTTCCGCAAGGAAGAAAGGCCCTGGTTCTTGCTGTTAGGTTTTCGACCTGCTTAGCGAGAAAACTCATGACCTTGTCCCGTTCTGCTGACTTATTTTCGAAAGTCGAGAACATCTTCTGGACCTCCTCGAATGTTGTGGTCTTAACGTTAACCGCGGTAACGTTCGCTGCTGGAGTATTTTCAACGTTGTCGTCGGCAGTGTTGCTGTCACGAGTTTGTTGGTTGTTGAGATCGTCAGCTGACATGTCTGATCGAGCGTTGGTGGCTGAGAGTTAGATTAATCCGTACCCCCTCCTTCTAGTGCCAAACTGTGGGAACCGAAATTTGCACCATCAATTTCCGTTGATTTAGGAAAGATAGGAAACCCTAAATTTCCTAGAGCCCTCGGGTATCTGCTAAACCACACGCCAAGCAATCAGAACATGAAAAACATACTAAGTATGAAATCGATAAAACGAAAAGAGAGCAACGAAGATCTTTTTCCAAATTTTCGTATAAGCGTTAACAACAGGTAAGGCTTCGGCCGTAAGAGCTGTCGGCGAGATCCTAGTTCTAACCATCTAAGACCTGAAAACCTAGTTGAGTCGCAGCTCGATAACAAAAAAGGAAAATTGCCTAAACTGCTCTAAGTGCTAAGTTTTTCTCTGAGTAGAAAATTGCGTCCCTCTGCATATTCGACCTCGACATCCTTATATACTCCTCTGGAGGCTGTTTGCTCTTTCCCTTTATGCCCTCGATCGAGTTTATCACTTCGCGGAAATATTCCATTTTTCTTCGATCTTTGTATTTATCTTCGAAAACTTCACATTTATCCTCCGAACTTGACATTTATCTTCTCCTGCGTATCAAAATATAAAACCGTCATAATGATCGGGATTGATTTCGTATAAAATCGTAAGTGCGCTCTTAGCCGCATTCTGGGCCCTTTCGGGCCGTTTTCCGACTTAGGCATTTTTAGGATTTTATAAAAAGAGCGCTTTCGAAACGTTGTCGATTCCGAAGAACATTCAAATTTCTCGTATTGTGTAGGAAATTCGAGGTGTTCAGCTAACCGTTGCCGTTTTATACGATTAATCCGAATGCTATTCGAGAAAACGAGTTCTTGCGGTTTTTAAATCGTAAAGTTCCAAGGGTGACTCTGATCGAGATGAAACAAGAGCTGGTTCGATCCAACCCGAAGGGGGAGCTACGAGGACGAGACGAAGGCAGGCTGATTGATCTAACTCGTCGAACGGATGAGTTGGACTGCATGTTCGATCCAACCCGCCCGTTCTGCGAGTTGGACGGCTTGCTCGGCCCAAATCGCCTGTTCGGCGATTTGTATGGCGTGGTTTGTCCAACTCGCCAAACGGGCGAATTGGTTGGTGCATCCGGTCCAAATCGCCCCTACGGCGAGTTAGGCAATGGGTGTTTCGCTGTCCGAGGCCTTGACTAACCTTTCTCGAAGACTTATCGTGTGAATCCCTTTCGGAATTGTTACGAACTTGATTTTAGGTTTTCCCACTTCTCTATTCTTTTGAATTTTATCTTTCTTCTACCAAGAAGCCATTTCGCGGGAAGTTTCTGACTTTGATTTCGTCGTAACCGATTTTGACCCCAACTAACCTGTGGTGGAGGAAGATGATTTTTGGTGTTGGTTACACAACAAGAATTGAGAATACTCAGTGAAGTCAGGATATTGGTTTTGATGTCAAATTCACAGGAAAGAAGTTACGAGGTTAGCAGCAAGTTTGCCTTCTTTGAATGTTCTTAAAGAGAAAGTTTTGAAGTTGAGAACGTCGAACAAGATAAGAGTCTTCCTGTGGAAAGTTCTTTCGGATGGGCTTCCAGTTGCTGATAGATTTCTGAAAAGAGGTATGAAAGGGGACTCAAGGTGTCATATTCACAGGAAAGAAGTTGTAAGGCCCCGACCCGGCTGCCTAAGCCGCGGTCGATACCTCATGTCGCTCGGTCCATACACTGACCGAACCTCTCAAAATTTTGCCCTTTATTTAAAACATCGCCCATAGGCGAGGGCTAACTCAGATCTTAGGTCAAGACTACCATAGTCTTTTACTAGCTTAGACAATTCAACACATACACAGCGGAATATCATCTATCATCCATTGGTCTATAACCAATCTAATACTCGTCCGGTCGAACCATTTCAGCTCTGGTAAGTCTACCCAACTACCAACTAGGTCAAAGGCTGATCCTAAACCAGAATCAAGTCATACAAATCCGAGGTTCTATTCCCCTAACCTTTCTATCTAGATCTATGCAACATTGCTAGACCATACCTTTGCCACATCCACAGAGTTTGTTAGCTCATTTTCCCAGCTAACTTAGCTGTTTAGCTAGCTTATCCTGCTTGCTGAGCTGAACACTTCACTTGAGGTTCCATCTACTCCCTTCTAGCTGATAGAGCTGCGAGGTAGCTTCGACCAGCTCCCCGACTACTCGTACAGCTTTCTTATGCCTGCATAAACTCTTCCCCTTGCTAATTAGTCATTCAGCCAACCATCCCCACAGATAAAGTACCTTTGGGAAGTCTTCAGCTACATTCCTGGCCACTTCCAAAAGTGCTCCAAAAATTAATTAAAATTCATGAAAACTCATGATAAATCCCAACTAAGAGATTCCCATAATCAGAATCCAATGAATCGACTCGGATCATATGGATCCTGAGCCCGGCTAAGCCATGGACTTCAATCCTGAACCGACCAAAGGCCTTAGTTCAGTGCCTCCATGTCTTAAGCGTAAGCTCCCCTGGAGCCAAGTCCTCTTATGGACTAATAATGCCCATCAGATCCTCCGTCAATCAACCAACCACCCCACATGACTCAGAACTGATGAGTCTTCACACTTACCTAACCGGCCATTGAACCATGTCCCATTGAACCTGATCAATCTTGATCTTACAACCGGTGCATCCTTTGATCAATCAGATCAGACATCTTGATCCATCACCTATGGATCAGGTCGTCCATCCATGCCAATACCAGATAACACACGGCCTTCTTTGCATAAACACACCCGGCTCCATACTTGTGGTCTATGCCACTTAGTATTGGCCTTACTCACCTCCACGGCTTGCTGCTGGTTCCAAACGAATTGGACCTTGCATTCCACATGGTTCCTCATGTACTAGGACCCCCATGTGTTTCCTCCTTGAGTCGGATCATTGATTCACACCATGTTCAGAACCAAGACACACCATGATCCTCCATGGATCACTATCCAATGAGTGGCCTCTAACTTCCATCCCACATGGATGAGTTAGATCAACTAAGATCCGCCCCTTCTCTCAGGGTCCTGGATCCTTAGTTTACATCACAACATATGGTCTTCAAGGGCCGTGCCATACTTGGCCTTAACCGCACCACAAGAGACAGAAACATGAACTAGGAAGTAATCATAAACATGTTACCTTATACTTGATGGTTGTTGATCTTGTGTCCTCCTTTACCAGGAACGGCCATGATCCTCAAATCCACGTCTTTATCAATCCATTATCATATACTTACAGTAATGATAAGATCCATGCAAGGGTCGCTCATCTCTTCCCTTGAACTCCCATGAAACCGATTTCTGCACTGCATTCGCCTGCAAGGCTGTCCATGCCATTGAGAGTGGAGTTTGGCCTTCTCCCTTCTCTCCTGGATATTTACGTGTGTTCCCAAGACATATAAGAAGCCTAGGACATGATCATCCATGATCAAACACTATCACAGGGTCGTTCCCAACTCCCATGAAACTGCCTTCCTACACACCTCTCTCCTTAAGGCTCTCTTGGCCATAGGAAGTGGAATCCGGCCATCCCTCTTCTTCCCTGACTATTTACGTGTGTTCTCAGGCCCTGGAGGATGCTTTTGGTTTTATTAACACGAATCAAAACCCATCAAAGGGTCATTCATAACTTCTCCTTTGATCTCTCCCAAAACTGCCTCTTTATGGTCTTCAAACCACTCTTGGTCTTGGATGTTGGATCCGACCAATTCTCTTTGTTTTCTCTGTTTTTCTTTGTGTTTCAGGGTATAGGAGGAAGCCCTGGCGTGCCTGCAAAGGCACGGACTTTCCTTCCTTATATTGGTTTTATTAACACGAATCAAAACCCATCAAAGGGTCATTCATAACTTCTCCTTTGATCTCTCCCAAAACTGCCTCTTTATGGTCTTCAAACCACTCTTGGTCTTGGATGTTGGATCCGACCAATTCTCTTTGTTTTCTCTGTTTTTCTTTGTGTTTCAGGGTATAGGAGGAAGCCCTGGCGTGCCTGCAAAGGCACGGACTTTCCTTCCTTATATAGGAGAAGGGGTGGTTACATCTTAACCATTGCATCCCTTCGGTATCAATTATGGCCATTGATTTAATCAATAGTACAGATTGCACCCTTTCGCCTATGGGAGTTACCAGACGTCCTGGAACTGTCAAACCACTCCTGGACATGTCCAAAAAAGGCCTACACAGATTTTCCATGCTCCTGGCTCAATCCTAAGAGCCCACCAGCCCATCGTCACACACGGGTCGCCCACATGGCCCGGCCACTGTCCGGACCCGGCCCAACTACCCAAGACTTGAACACTCAGTTCAGCTGATTTGAGCTGATCCCCAGCCGACCCAGCTGAGTGAGCTAGACCATCCAGCTCAGGGAGCTGACCTACACTTCAGTTAGTTACACCGAGCTGCACTGCACTTCACCTAGTTGGTCGAGCTTGCTTACCGCATCGCCCAGCTATTATACACTGTGTCTAGCTTGCTTCCTTTATCTTCTCCAGTCCTTCTAAGTCCCTTAGTCTATTTCCAAACCTAAACTTAGTTTTTCCATGATCCATTCTGATCATTCACTTCATCGAGCTTCACCCGGACCTCGTCCAGCTACCGGCTCGCTTCTCCAGCTCCTTTGAGCTTGCCTCTGCCTTATTTTGGTTACATTCCAGCTATCTGATTCCCTTAACCATGTTTTGGACCATGACACGCTTGTTTTTAGGTCGTATGACCTGGCTGGTCCGTCTCCTCGCACCATGGTCCATTCAGACAATCCTATATAGGATCGGGGATGCTACAAGTCTCCCCCACTTGTGATGGATTCGTCCTCGAATCCAGTGGTGCTGACGTCCTGTCTCAAGACCATAGGTTCCAACCGAACTCTTTGCATCCGAAACTTGGAGCATGCTCGATTGGTTCTTCTTAACCAATTCATTGCATCTCCCTCTATGTTCCTTCTCATTGATCACGTCTTGATCATCATATATACAAGTCTCCCCCACTTGATAGAGATTTAACCCAAAATCTTATCAAGTGGTCCTTCAAGAACCCATGCAAGGATATGACTTGTGTCACTGACCAAACTCTCCAGGTTGCGGTCCTTGTAGACACCAAGCCCATATCTTTTTTTTTTAGAATGTCGTATACTCTAGACTTCATTCTTTTGCTGATCTTAGTCCCCGGCTAGATCAAATTCAGTCCCTAGGAACATACTGCGTACTCAAGTCTTAGTAGATTCAACCAATCTCCAAGCCACTCGATGCACCAGCCAAGTCCTAGCGAACATGTTCCAATCTTTAGGCTGCTCACTCTACCATGAGTCCTAACAGATTGTTCTTTCCTTAAGTCCTTCCTGGACAGTAAGGTTTATGATTCCAGCCAGCAATTACTGGATCATTCCTTAACCGGCCACAGCCTCTCCCAGCTTGGCCATATTGCGATCTTAGTCCATACTAGACTAAACCGCCTCATCTTGACTCTGTCCATTACTAGAATTAGTCATAATTTGATCCTGGTCCTTTCACGGACTCGATCATATTCCCGTCATGGTCCACTCAGGGACTCAACCGTTTCAACCCGACCATAGGCCCATCTCCGAGTAGTTCGTCATGTGATCGTTGTCCCTTACTGGACCTGATCATTCTTAATCCAACCCTAGGTCAATCTCCGACTTGGTTGTGCTCCGATCCTCATCCCTCACTGGACTTGATCGACTTCAGCTTGGCCATCTCGGCAGGAGCAATACGATAGGGACTTTTGGACATTGGGGCCGTCCCTGGTTCCAGTTCTGCTATGAACGGGTCAGCCCTATCAGGGGGAATGCCCTGTAGCGCCCAAAACACGTCCTCGAACCCACTGACCAGCGGAATCCCGTCCAGGTTACCACCCCCACGACCTCCCCAGTGGTAATGGTAGCCAAGTAGGCCTATCAACCATTTGCAAGCATCCGTTCCGCACAGACTGCTGAACCCACAGAGGTCGAACAAAATACCTTGGAACCTGATCGTGGGTCCACACCCACTCTCAAACTGCACCCAACTCCAGTGACAGTCTAAGGTGGCCCGATTCTTTTCAAGCCTGTCCATGCCTAATATCACCTCGTGATTCTCAAGGCGGACAACAATCAGATCCGCAGGCATTACCCTGTCTGTGATCAACAATCAGATCCAGATGCATTACCCTATCTGTGATCAATATCGGGATATCTCTAACCAGCCCTAGTGAATCCATCACCTGCCCAACTGCCGCATTCACTATGACAAGACAATCCCATGTTCCCATCTGGAACAAACCCTTTTTGATCATTCATGGACTCACAAAACTATGTGTAGCTCTAGTATCTAAAGGTACGTGTGTTTCCACGCCACTGATCATTAAGTACCTAGATGAGTAGGATCTCGGTTTGATCACACATTTGGAAAACGTCCCATACCATTCTCCAAAGCATCACACTTCTATGAACGGCTCATACCATTCACAAAAGTGTTTATAGTATACCTCAATCCTCATCATACTAAGATACTTAATATCGTGTTTCCAATTCCTCTTGGAATTGGTCCATTCATTCATTCAATCTTAAGAGATCCTACCTTGACTTATACTGAGTCCAAGCTGATCCATCTGATCCCAAGCCCACTCATGTACTAGCCATGTAGCGTCTCCCTATGACCAACATGAACATCGCGTATGCTCACTTGTTTTGAACGGCCACCAAGGGATAACACGAACCTCCAGGAGAGTGCTGCATGTTTCTTTCAACCTAAGCCACTCTCTGGTCCATGTTACTTCCTTTGTCCAAGTCGTCCACACAAAAATCTTGCATTGCATCCATCGTCCAATCCGTCTATTACTTCCAAATAACTAGATAACTAACCACTCTGTTTTCAGGGTCTTGCTGTTGGAGAGTGAATCTTGGCTAAGCCGGCTCATCTTGGAACTTCCCCGTTCACAAGCATGAAACCCAATCTTACCACAACTCTCACTTGGCTCACCACAGCTAAGGCTCCAAGTTATCTCAGTTTTCAGAAATAATTTCGGTTTGGAACATAATATCTTTGAGCAGTGAGTTGAGCTGAAGTTGTGAACCAACCGGCTCCTCCACTCATCTACCTCAATAAGATCCATACTACCTAAGAAATGCTTAGTTCTCATTTGAGCTATGTGCTCCAGCAACACTCAGTTAGTCCACCCTCCGAGCTGCCCTAGCTGGTGGATCGATCTCGACCACCTCCGCTACTGGCACAACTCGACCATTAGCTGCCAGAGTAGCTATCTTGTCTACCGGTTAGTCTTCCCATCGTTTACAACAATGTTCGGATGAGACCGGTTCGGATCAGACCGGTTCCCAACATGAAAGGATTCAGTTTCACCTTTCCAGCTTTTGTTCTAGCTGCAGCTCAGCTCATCCTACTCAAACCCTCAGTAGTGTCGAGCTTGCCGATAGGCAATCCAGCTCCATTGTTAACCTTCTCCAGCTGAGTCGGCAACAAAACTGGCGGATTAACCCCATCAGCATCCACTTGCCCGGATGTGTGGCTGAACAACCACAACCGAAACATCCTAGAATCAAGCATGCTCTGATACCAACTTGTAAGGCCCCGACCCGGCTGCCTAAGCCGCGGTCGATATCTCACGTCGCTCGGTCCATACACTGACAGAACCTCTCAAAATTTTGCCTTTTATTTAAAACATCGCCCATAGGCGAGGGCTAACTCAGATCTTAGCTCAAGATTACCATAGTCTTTTACTAGCTTAGATCAATTCAACACATACACAGCGCAATATCATCTATCATCCATTGGTCTATAACCAATCTAATACTCGTCCGGTCGAATCACTTCAGCTCTGGTAAGTCTACCCAACTACCAACTAGCTCAAACGTCGATCCTAAACCAGAATCAAGTCATACAAATCCGAGGTTCTGTTCCCCTAACCTTTCTATCTAGATCATTGCAACATTGCTAGACCATACCTTTGCCACATCTACGGAGCTTGTTAGCTCATTGTCCCAGCTAACTTAGCTGTTTAGCTAGCTCATTCAGCTAGCTGAGCTGAACACTTCACTTGAGGTTCCATCTACTCTCTTCCAGCTGATAGAGCTGCGAGGTAGCTTCGACCAGCTCCCCGACTACTCGTACAGCGATCTTATGCCTGCATAAACTCTTCCCCTTGGTACTTAGTCATTCAGCCAACCATCCCCACATACAAAATACATTTGGGAAGTCTTCAGCTACATTTGTGGCCACTTCCAAAAGTGCTCCAAAAATTAATTAAAATTCATGAAAACTCATGATAAATCCCAACTAAGAGATTCCCATAATCAGAATCCAATGAATCGACCCGGATCATATGGATCCTGATCATGAACAGCCCG
This sequence comes from Brassica oleracea var. oleracea, assembly GCF_000695525.1. Taxonomy (NCBI): domain Eukaryota; kingdom Viridiplantae; phylum Streptophyta; class Magnoliopsida; order Brassicales; family Brassicaceae; genus Brassica; species Brassica oleracea. Next base: position 36,604,759 of record NC_027749.1, read on the forward strand.
GCAAAGCCATGGACTTCATTGCTGAACCGGCCAAAGGCCTTAGTTCAGTTCCTCTATGTCTTAAGCGTATGCTCCCCGGGAGCCAAGTCCTCATATGGACTAATAATGCCCGTCAGATCCTCAGTCAATCAACCAACCACCCCACATGACTCAGAACTGATGAGTCTTCACACTTACCTAACCGGCCATGGAACCATGTCCCATTGAACCCGATCAATCTTGATCTTACAACCGGTGCATCCTTTGATCAATCAGATCAGACAACTTGATCCATCACCTATGGATCAGGTCGTCCATCCTTGCCCAAGACCAGATAACATACGGTCTTCTTTGGATAAACACACCCGGCCCCATACTTGTGGTCTATGCCACTTAGTACTGGCCTTACTCACCTCCACGGCTTGCTGCTGGTTCCAAACGAATTGGACCTTGCACTACACATGGTTCCTCATGTACTAGGACCCCCATGTGTCTCCTCCATGAGTCGGATCATTGATTCACACCATGATCAGAACCAAGACACACCATGATCCACCATGGATCACTATCCAATGAGTGGCCTCTAACTTCCATCCCACATGGATGAGTTAGATCAACTAAGATCCACCCCTTCTCTCAGGTGCTGGATCCTTAGTTTACATCACAATATATGGTCTTCAAGGGGCGTGCCATACTTGGCCTTAACCGCACCACAAGAGACAGAAACATGAACTAGGAAGTAATCATAAACATGTTACCTTATACTTGATGGTTGTTGATCTTGTGTCCTCCTTTACCAGGAACGGCCAGGATCCTCAAACCCACGTCTTTATCAAGCCCTTATCATATACTTACAGTAATGATAAGATCCATGCAAGGGTCGCTCATCTCTTCCCTTGAACTCCCATGAAACCGATTTCTGCACTGCATTCGCCTGCAAGGCTGTCCATACCATTGAGTGGAGTCTGTCCTTCTCCCTTCTCTACTGGACATTTGCATGTGTTCCCAAGACATAGATGAAGCCTAGGACGTGATCATCCATGATCAAACACCATCACAGGGTCGTTCCCAACTCCCATGAAACTGCCTTCCCACACACCTCTCTCCTTAAGGCTCTCTTGGCCATAGGAAGTGGAATCCGGCCATCCCTCTTCTTCCCTGACTATTTACGTGTGTTCTCAGGCCCTGGAGGATGCTTTTGGTTTTATTAACACGAATCAAAGCCCATCAAAGGGTCGTTCATAACTTCCCCATTGATCTCTCCCAAAACTGCCTCTTTATGGCCTTCACACCACTCTTGGTCTTGGATTTTGGATCCGACCAATTCTCTTTGTTTTCTCTGTTTTTCTTTGTGTTTCAGGGTGTAGGAGGAAGTCCTGGCGTGTCTACAAAGGCACGGACTTTCCTTCCTTCTATAGGAGAAGGGGTGGTTACATCTTAACCATTGCATCCCTTCGGTATCAATTATGGCCATTGATTTAATCAATGGTACAGATTGCACCCTTTCGCCTATGGGAGTTACCAGACGTCCTGGAACTGTCAAACCACTCCTGGACATGTCCAAAACAAGCCTACACGGATTGTTCATGCTCCTGGCTCAATCCCAAGAGCCCACCAGCCCATCGTCACACACGGGTCGTCCACATGGCCCGGCCACTATCCGGACCCTGCCCAACTGCCCAAAACTTGAGCACTCAGTTCAGCTGATTTGAGCTGATCCCCAGCCGACCCATCTGAGTGATCTAGACCATCCAGCTCAGGGAGCTGACTTACACTTCAGTGAGCTACACCGAGCTGCACTGCACTTCACCTAGCTGGTCGAGCTTGCTTACCGCATCGCCCAACTGTTATACACTGCATCTAGCTTGCTTCCTTTATCTTCTCCAATCCTACTAAGTCCCTTAGTATATTTCCAAACCTAACTTAGTTTTTCCATGATCCATTCTGATCATTCACTTCATCGAGTTTCACCCGTACCTCGTCCAGCTACCGGCTCGCTTGTCCAGCTCCTTTGAGCTTGCCCCTGCCTTATTTTGGTTAAGTTCCAGCTATCAGATTCCCTTAACCACGTTTTGGACCATGATACGCTTGTCTTTAGGTTTTATGACCTGGCTGGTGCGTCTCCTCGCACCATGGTCCATCCAGACGATCCTATCTAGGATCGGGGATGCTACAGAAGTTACGAGTTTAGCAGCAAGTTTGCCTTCTTTGAATGTTCTTAAAGAGAAAGTTTTGAAGTTGAGAACGTCGAACAAGATAAGAGTCTTCCTGTGGAAAGTTCTTTCGGATGGGCTTCCAGTTGCTGATAGTTTTCTGAAAAGAGGTATGAAAGGGGACTCAAGGTGTCAAATTTGTGGTCTAGAAGGTGAATCGGTGAATCACGTTTTGTTCTCTTTCTTTTTTTGCTCGTCAAGCTTGGGCTCTCTCGGATTGTCCTTATCCCTGCAATGGTTTTTCCCAAGGTTCGATTTATTATAATTTTCATTATCTGATCAACATGATGGAATCAAAGACTGTTTGTACCAAGGTCACCCAATCTTTTCCGTGATTACTCTAGTTCTTGTGGAAGAACCGAAATAATTTTATTTTCGAGGGCTTTAATATGGAGTCTAAGAAAATAGTGGAGAAAAGTAGAAAAGAAGCAGATAATTGGTTGGAAGCTCAGAACCTTGAGGATAGAGAGAACATGCATACTTTACAGAACATGGGAAAGCAAGAGTTAGTTTGGCAAAGGCCGAGTTCATCATGGCTGAAATGTAACATTGGCCATTTCTGGAATAACAAGACAGGTGAAGTGGGGTCTGCTTGGGTTCTTCGTAATGGTAAGGGCCAAGTTCTGCTTCACAGTCATAAGTCTTCCGTTGGAGTTAAAGATGGAATGGAAGCAAAAGCTGTATCTTCGTTATGGGCTTTAGAAAGTATGGTGAGCCTAAAAGTTCCAAGAGTTATCTTTGCAGGTCAAGAGACTGATGTCATTGGGATGATTGAAAGACCAAGAGCTTGGCCATCTTTCATGTACTATGCATCAGCTTTCTCATCCTTAATTCCAAAATTGCCCTTTTGGAGACTTTGTTTAGATAATGAGATCCTAGGATGTTTCTCTGGAACAGATGGGATAATCCATGCAGAAACGAATCAAAAGACTCAAGTTTCTCAAGGCATGTGGATCGAATAGTGACATAAGAGGCTGCGGAAAGGCTCCTTGATACTCCTAGGCAATAGACCGGATATGACACACCAAACTAAGGCCGTTGGATGCTGGATATTACACACCAACAGACTGGATACTACACACCAGACACTCACAAACTTGACAAAGCAAGAAGAAAAAAAATCAGGGTTTTGAATAAAAGAAGACTTGTTATTCAGACTGATTTCGAAACACACATATAAAGAGAGATCCTTGTACATGCACAAGGTCTCAAAAACATAAGAGAAATAAAGCGCAAAGGCTTGATATCACTCAAATTACCCTAAGTAGTGATTTTACTCTCTCAAATAAGAGGTTCAATTTTAGTACTTAGAGATCGAATCCACGGAGCATGGGCACACAATAAAGTATAGAACTCAAGGTTAAGCTAGGCAAACAGTTTAATAAGCAGTAAATAAATAGAAAAGGGTTGAACAAGGTAGTTGTTCGGTTGATTGATTGAGGTTTGTAAATAGTAAGATGAAAGCGCTAGACTTAGGGATTTATCAATCAAGAGATTCAATACTACAATCAAGGATACTAAAGGTTTCATAGATTCAATTCTAGAACTCGATTTTAATAAGTAGCAATCCAGCTTTCGCATGCAATTGCTAATCAGCTGTCTAAGTCATGTGTTCCAGCTTTTGCGTGCGAACCAGGAGCGAGTGTCGATCGATGCTATGGCCAGAGCGTCGATCGATGCTTCTTCGGACAAGCGTTATCGCACAGATCAATAATGTTCAATTAGATCTAGACAAACTCTCGTATGCGCCTAGATAACAAATCGACTCAGGGTTCATGTTTCGTTAATCAATTGCACTTTCGTGCCTCCCAATTATCCTATGATTCTAGGTTCAAACAACCAGTCACACTATCGTGCTTTTCTAACTATTCCAGATCCTAGTATTACAAGCTACGCTGGTGTAGAAATCAGTAAACAACCCTAGCAATCCTAACAGATTATCAATATGACATTAAGCTCATGAAATCCCTAACTCTAACAGGATGAATTACTCAGCATGCAAGCAGTAACACAAATCATAGTCTGAATAATAGATAGATAAATCAATGGTAAAACCAATGGAATTCCAATTAATCTCTGAAAGAGAATTGATCTTCTCTCCAAACCTAAAAGAAAACAATAGAATAGGATAATAGAAAGCTTGTAGCCGTCAACAATGGCTTAGAAATACACAAATAGGGTTTCTGGTCGTCCATGGGTATTTTGGTAACATGGTGTGGCTTATGGGCTTCAGCCGGTCATAAAATATGCTTGGTCCATATTCTGGCATCACCGTCAATCGATGGCAAGGGTGCACCATCGATCGACAGTCCTTCATCTTCTCGACAGCTTCCTCTCGCGAGGTAGACTGACCACTCTTCAGTAAAACGGGCATACCTTCTGCTACAGGATGCTGATTGACCTCAAACCGGTGGCATTAGAAAGCTAACTCAAAGGTATATCTTGTGTCAAACTATGGGCTAAAGATAACGGTGGGAAGGTCTCCATCCGTAGATAAACATCTGATGCGTCTGTCCAGCTCTGCACTCAAAAGACTCCAAAAGACACCAAAATCACCAATTTCCTCCAAATCGTCCCTAAACCTGTAAATACACTAAATAGACTCCAAAAAAAAAAAATTATATCTAAAACACTTATATACCGTGGCTGAAAGTGGGTAAAATCCATGGTATATCAACTCCCCCAAACTCACCCTTTTGCTTGTCCTCAAGCAAAACACACAGTGTAGTCTTATGAAAGAGGATTGAAAACAGCAGGGACTCGTATAATTAAAATCAATGCTCCCACTTCTGCAAATATGATAGGTGGAAGTGAATCATTACCAACCTTGGATGCTTTCAACATACTACACACTAGCTTAGTCACCATACCATACAATCACACAACACTACTGATAGCGCCTAACGTACCCCTCTGCTGACCTCATTTCTACATAAAAATAGATGTGTAGGCTACGTTTTGGGAGTATCGATCACGGGACATGGAATCTTACTCAAGAAAGTTTTTGAACACACAGGTAGTCTTCTCTGATCCTGTTCTTCCCTCTTTTCTCTCTTCTATGAATCTCTCTTCTCTGAATCTCGATACAGTCCATCTTGTTCATCTTATTGACTTGTTTACTTTTGTAGCTCTATTTGACAAAGTGTAGCGAATACCGGGGTCACATGAGACACTCCTACCCGTCGTTTCCACAATGTGTGATCATTCCCTTCAGACTTAGAATACCGGGGTCACAGGAGACACTCCTACCCCTCTGCCTCTTCCAGGAAATCATTTCAATATTTTATATCTTAAGATGCCAAAGAGAGAGAGAGAGAGAGAGAGAGAGAGAGAGAGAACGGAATCAGAAGCACATAGACTTTTACCTTCCAGACTTGCAGGAGGACTCCGATCCAATGTATACCAAGCCCCAAAACTAGCAAGTAGAGTAGATTAAGGTTGGAAGTCAGCTTTGGTTTCTCTAGACATTCTTAGCAGGTGTGGATGTTAGCATTACGTGATACACTACGGTGTTTCTATCTAATACATCATGCAATCAGTAAATCTAGATGGTGCTAGGGAGTGATTAGAGTAGCAATCAAATTGTATTTGATCATAATCCCCTTTTTGACTCGATAAAAACTTTTTTTTTTGTAAACATTTGATAAGACTCACAATAACTAGATACCAGTAAACCTTCCCCAGACTTAAATTACACTGTCCCCAGTGTATATCCAATCGAAGTTTGGTTAGAACATAAACATAAGTACCCAATTTAACAAGTTAGAACGATATACCTGACTGGATTAAGTGTCGGTCGATGGAAAGGAGTTACCATCGGTCGCTGCAGGTAATGTATTGTCGATCGATATCGAGATGCTCTCATCGGTCGATATGTTGGGCAATCGTCTACTCGGATTTTTTTTATATATATATAGCTAACTAAAACACAATATTAGTAGAACCTCCCTCAGACTTAAACAACATTGTCTCCACTGTTATATAGTCTAAGATTGGTGGGGAAATTAGTCATAAGTACGAAATTAACAAGGTAAGACGATATACCTGCTTGCTGGATGTGAATGTCGATCAACACAGTTAAGTGCGATCGATCGATTATGTTGATGCTCTGTCAAGGTTCACAAAGCGACACTGATCAGGTGTCGAATGATATAAGTAACCGCACATCAGTTTCTACGTACTCCTCTGTGAGTAGATGATCAATGGCATAGAGATTGAGTGATATCATGGGTGTCTTGCTGCGAACTCCTCGTGAGTCATGATCCTCACGATATTGCAAGATGCGGTTGACTCCGTAGGTGTGGTCGATCGATGTTCTAGAGAAACTGTCGATCAGTTTTGATTTACGTCCGTCGATCGATGTTCGGGATCTGGCGTCGTCGACACCAATGTGATACTGCACTGTGATGCCTCCGAAGAAAGTGCTGAGCAGCTGCACCTCATTGATCCATGGTGTGGACAGTCCCTCTGATAAGAATTGAATCTGATCCAGGAGCTTCTGAAGGACTCTGTGGGCTCCTGAGTGAATGTGGCAATCTTGCTCCTCAAGTCTTCAACACGCGCTTCATCAAATAAATTGCATAGAAATGCATTCTTGAAGTCGGCCCAGGATGTGAGAGATCCTGGTGGTAACTGCTTAAGCCAATGTGAAACCTCTCCAGCAAGTGAGTACTTGAAGAGCTTGCAAAGTAGATAGTCCTCAGGGACTCCTTTGACTTGAATAGCAGATATAAGATTCTCGAACCTCTCCAGATGGTCCATAGAATGCTCGTGAGATAACCCATAGTAGGGTGTTTGTTCCACGAGTGTGTAATACTGTGGTTTCAACTCGAAATCTCCTCTCTGGATAGTTGGAGGACTATACTCATCCCGTGCAAGGCACAAATCTTAATCTATTAATAATAATATCTATAACAATAAAGGAAACTTCTCTCTCCTCCTGCTACCACATCATCAATAACATAGGGCAAATAGTGACACGTGTTGGCTTCTGCTTAACTTTTGAAGCAGTGTCTTCGTTTTGACTTTTAATGTGGGTAATGTGTTCTAAGATAATATGATGGGCTTTATTGTCAATGTGGGTAATGTGTTCTAAGATAATATGATGGGCTTTATTGTCTTTTATGAGGCCCACATGTTCTCAAGGTTTGTCTGATTCTCGCTTGTGTCGCTTTGGAGATAGTAGCCGTGTCTCTTCACATCTCTCTACTCCGGAGTTCATCTCTGTAACGGATGTAGTTATCCTCGGTTGGCGACATTAATCCTCCCACTACTGCATCAACACCTACTGCATCATTCCTCCCACTATCTCCAATGAAATCGACCATAGCATCTTCCAAAGTAACCGACTGAATCTTACCCTATACTTCGCCTCTTGGATGAACAGATACCAAAACCAAATCCCAAAATTCTCTCTCTCAAGCATCAGATCCATCAATGGCGAATCGTTTACTCTTCTTGCCGATTTGAAAGCTGGTCGCTCGCTGTTCAAGCACGGGTGAGGTCTGCTGCTCAGATTCTGGGAAGTAAGGAATGTTAAGAAAGGCGGCCAATTCATGGGTGTTGACATAGCTCCTCCTTGACAAGCAGGTTACTACGACCAACCACTACCGTTTTCATTAACTAAAGCTTTTAACCAGTTTGATACTTGGCTGAAAAATCTGTAACTCTAATGCAGTTAACAACGAGACTTACATAGTCGCAATACGTCCCAGTCAGTTAAAGATGTTCTTGGTTTTAGGATGGTTTTGGTTTTCAAAAGTAGGACCGTGTAGCATTTGGTAATATGGTGTGTGAAGTGGATTAAGCGGTTAGACTTTTCGCTCCAGAGGAAGCAGCTTAGGCTTATAATAAGCTAAGAAGTTCGATATCTGGAAGGAATAGACTGACATATCATATATATTCTCTGTAATCTCTAATGCAGTTAACAACAGATGATTCGCTTCAAGCTAGAAGAAAGAGGACTGTTAGATAGGAAAGATAGGAGCTCTGAGTCGTGGAGACAAGTTGCTATAAACGAGGCTGCTATGGCTGTTGTGGCAGTGAACTTTCCTGATCTGTAGAGTATAGAATTTGTAGTTTTCTTAAATCTCTTTGTGTTCAAACTCCTTTTATAGATTTGAAGTTTGGTCTTTAACTGACATTGCAATGACTTTGACCTGCTGACAATCAACCCTAGAGCTGGTAGAGAATTGGGTAATGTCCGGGTGAAGAATCATACCAGATTCAAGAAGGCATGCTTAGGTCTGTGGCTTCAATGAAAACATAGTCGATTTCTTGATTACACTGAGTCTTTACAATCTGTGTCCTCTATGGTCTACTATATGCAGCCGACCATCCATCTGGGATCACATAACTGTTCAGCTTGCATCTCGTGCTACAATGAACAATGGTATGGTGCGACCAGGTGAGAAATATGATCTCCTTTACCATGACACAGTATCAGAAAATACATATAGATATGCCCTTAAGGTTTTACTTTAAAAGAATCTTTGCTAATGATTTGTTGCAGTTAAGTACGATATGGGCAGAAACATCGGATAATGCAAGGTCAGCTGCTAGATCACTGGTTCTTGGTGGTCTCTCTGAGAAACATCATGGCTTGAATAACTTCTGGGTGGCTGATCGAACCAACTTAAGGCCATATCGTGAATTGTGTTTAACTTTTGATTATCATCATCTCATTACTTGGATTGATTTGCAGGATATTGATGTGGAGGCATTGCGGATATTGAACATGTATTACGACCGTGCTAAAGAGGTAAAGAGCTTTCCAGATTCAAGTATGTAAATACGCTGAGTAATTTTATTCATTGGTAGTGTGCTGTCATGCATGGATTTATCTCTCTTAACTGTATATAGTAAACTTGCGCTACATGTCTATTGATGCTTGTCTTTTCTTTTCTGAGCTAACTTCTGTTGCTTGATCTTACATTCACACATCGAGGGTATGGGAGTTTAACGAGAGCACATATTACATAGAATGAGACACTGGTCATCATGTGTTTCAGAAGGTGTTTGGTAAATTGCAGTCAATATATATTATGGAAGACAACATCATGTGTTTGAGACGGTGACTTCTTCTTTTGCTGGAAACTAAACTTCTTAACAGGAATACGTGACAGACCTCATGAAACCTTAATCGCTGACTACGTCAACTTTGTTGTCTCTTGGGTGGTCCCCTGATAATGTGATCTTCGGTATTTTCTTGAAATGCTTTAAATAGCTTGTGAGAAAATGTTCCAAAATGAACTTACCGTCCCGGTTCCTTTTGTGTGCTTTGATTATAGGTTGAGACATTGTCAAAAGATGATTTAGCTTCCTGGTTAACTTGACAGTAGACACTGGTCTGTGGGATCTCTACTACTTTCTGATACACTCATCGCTGTAATAGATGGTACGTTTTGACTAGGTAACCCAAATGAAGCAGCACAGGATGAAGAAGTTGTCGGAATTGAGAGGGTTGAAAGAAAAGTTATCGCTGAAATGAGTGAGAGATCTGAAGATGATATACCTGGTAATAATGCAGAAGCAAACCATTCCGACATAGACTCAGAAGATTACAACGGACCGTTTCATGAAATGAGATCTAGAGGGAAGAAGATAACATTCTTGAAACCTAAGAGTAGCAATAGAAGAACATTTCTGATTTGTTTGGTAAATTCAAGCGAAGCCAATCCAAGGCATTAGCAAATTTCTTTGTTATCATAAATAACTTCATTGATTTGTGGAGTATAAGTTAATGATACTTTAAAATCTCCAAGGTTTAAGGATCTTTCTGTAGTCTGTTGTCCTGGTCTAAAAAGGTTCTTGACAAACAAGTAACGAACAAGAAATGATGCTCAACTATAGTCTATATGCTGGGAGAGTATATTAGTATATGTTACATCTCTTTCTTCCAAATGAGAATCAAACGTTGTAGGTTTCAGGTAGATTCTCACTACTAAATGTCGAAGGGTATATATATATATGCCAAAGAAACATAAATCCTTGGATGCCAAAGAGACATCAAATTAAGAAAGAAAAACCCAATGTTTTGAAAATCGGACCGAACATTGACTCGGCATTATAACTAGGTCAATGGTCATCGAACCGGTCCAACAGGATTTTAAATTTGAATTTAATTTTAAATTAAGTGAATATAATTATATATATACAGATTTACTGCACATGGATTATGTAACTTCTTTATCAAGTTAATAAAGTATGTTGAAATTAAAAAAAAAAACAATAAAATTATTTTTATAAAACTTTGTATCATTATTATAATTTTTTAATATGAAAATAAAATGAAAAGTTCAAAAATAATATAAAAATATAATGAAAACTAATTTATTTAGATCAATAGCAATATGAGTTTTTATGATATTTTTTCTAAATTTGCATATTTTTACTTTTTACCTTGAATTTGAAAACACCGGGTTTTAATATCAAACCAAGTCACCGGTTTAACGAGTTTGACCGGTTTTTAACTAGGTTTGCAGGTTTAACTCAAATCCAGTTTTTAGTATGACTCAGAACAGGTTAGAAGAACAAGTCACATGGGCCAACTACACATGTTTTCGTTTTATTAAACTATATAGTTTTATAAAAAGTTATATTAAACTACAAATGTTTTCGTTATTTTTTTCTCTTCACATCAAAAGTAAGAAATTAATAATAAAAGTTATACTAATACAAAATATATACAAACACAAAACATTTTAGTTTACAGTGGAAAAGGTAATTCAAAGAAAATAAAACAATGATGAGGTAAAAAATTTTTTAATCAAATAAATATAAATCGGAAGCGAAACTAAGTTAAACATAGCATAATATATATTCACATTTTTAACTACTCTTAAAATATAAATCAATAACTAAAATAATTGTAGCCACAACAGTAAAAATTACATAGCTATAACAATAACAGAGTTAAAAAAAACAATAACATGATTTTAAAAATAAATCTATACTATTATTTATGAAGTGATTTAGATTATTTGTCATGATTTGCATGATTTTAGATAATTTTGCTTATTTGTCATGTTTTAATTAGGTTTAAGCTGAATCATTAATTTATTAATAGTTTTTAGTTGTGTCCATAATTTATTAATTTAAATAATATAACTAAAAAATATGTAATTAGATATATAATTATTTTGATTTTACTTATTTATCATGTTTTCCATGATTTTAGTCAATTTTTCTTATTTGTCATGTTTTTATTAGGTTTTAGGTTAGTCGTTGATTTATTAATAATTTTTAGTTGAATCACTAATTTATTAATTTAAAAAAATATCGGTAATGAAATATATAATTAAAAACGAATTTTGATTTAATAATATTTAAATCTATATGTTATATTATAATTATTATTTTCTTATTTGTCATGTTTTTATTAGGTTTTAGGTTAGTCGTTGATTTATTAATAATTTTTAGTTGAATCACTAATTTATTAATTTAAAAAAATATCGGTAATGAAATATATAATTAAAAACGAATTTTGATTTAATAATATTTAAATCTATATGTTATATTATAATTATTATTTTCTTATTTGTCATATTTTATTAGGTTTTAACCTTTTATATAGGTCATTGATTTATTATTAGTTTTTAAGTGAGTATTTATTAATTTTTACAAAACCCGTAATTATTTTATATATAATAAGTCACGAATTTTATTTTAATAATATTAAATTTATATGTTATATTAAATAATTAATTATAAACTAATGTAATAAAATTGTGAAAATATATTTAAAAATTAAGAGATTTCTTATATATTGTGTTGCTATCTGAAAACAATATTTTTTATTATAAATTTAAAAAAATAAGATATAAAACAATTTATAATTAAATATCAGTCTAAAAAAATATTTATATAAAGATATTTTCTAAACTATTTCTAATATACGAGTGTTTTAAAACTTTTAACACAATAATAAGTACGTAGTTTGATGAACGTTTTTTTGACACATATTAATAATCTGATGTTTGATTTAACGATTTAAAATCATAAATAATAACTTAACTTGTGCCTGAGTTCAAAACAAATTTTCTTGTTTTTACTTTAAACCATTTTAAGTTTAATCTATGAAACACTATTGTTTCAGTTGGTGACCACTAGAAGAATGAAAAAATGAACAAAATAAAAAATAAAATTTAATTTGAGGAATTGAAAAAAAAAATATGAATTTTTGTTCAATTTGTTACTTATCAAAATTGCATAGGGAATTTTTTTCTTATAAATTCATTTTTCCATGGGGAATTTAGAAGAAAAAAGTGGGATCTACATTTCAATAATTTGACTAAAATTTCAACATAACTGGTATAAATTTTGATGAACAAAGAATTCACCATAATTTTTTCCTTCAAAATATTCACCGATTAGAGTTTTATTATGCTGATTTTTTTATTAATAATACATAAAATATTAAGTATTTGTAAGATGATTATGCCCGCATGTGCAGGCAAAACACCTAGTAACTAAATATTCAGGTACAAAAATATGAATATATATCATAGTTAACATATCACTACGAGGTTGAAGTAACTCAAACAAACATTATGAGACTAACATTTTTGTTTATGGCTTTAAGAAGAAAAAAAAACAATATAAAGATGCACAACAGCCACTTGACAACAGTTTCTCTGACCTGAATCATCGTCCTCACCTCCGTAAGACTTTTTATTATGCTTTCAACTGACAAGTTCTTACACTAGCATTTGCTCTACAAACAACCAAGAACATTTGGTTCGCTGAAAGTTAAAAGGAACTAAATTATAATGTGTTGTTATCTATCAGCATTTCAAGTTTTCAACAAAAAGAAAATATTCAAAACATATACTGGGAAAGCATGATGAAGATATAACAAACATCTTTTTAACCAAATATCGGAGTATTAAAAACCAGATATAACATACATATACAAATGTATAATTGTAATATTAAAAATTTGAATGACGTATAATTGTAATTTTGGTATTACAATTTAAAGATTACTTACAATTTAAATCAAACTAAACATTTTGAAATATTCAACATAATTTATGATACATTATATACCTCTTTCGGTTACTAATCCGCCCGTAGGGCGGACCAAACCCTAGTAATCATACAAAATAAAACAAGTCAACTAATTTATTTTCCAATATCATGTCATTTACCTCGTACCATTTTTATTTCCTCTTCTTTCATTCTTCATGGTTACAATTTACAAACTAGTAAACATTTTAGAATCACTATTTCACAAGTATTGTAGATCAATATATGCTTGATGAAATTTGAGCATTATAAAAAAAATTTAGGATTTTGTTTCCTTCAAAAACTAAAGTAAAAAATGTTTTTTCTTTATTAAAAAAAATGTTGTTTATAGGGGCAAAAAAATTTTGGTGTGCTTTAGGCCACGTAGCACCCCGGACTGGCACTCATAGGTATAAATATCATCTTCTCAATTCAAAATAAAATGTGGCAAACACTGTTGGGGATAATTAACTTAGGTTCTGACCTTCCCGTTTAAAGCAGGCCGATGACCTCCTGCTTTCGGGGTTTCTGGCTTCCTGCTTCCAGATCAAGTGATTCTCCTGCTTTCGACCTAAAACTTCTCCTACATCAACACCTCTTTATCTTCACACTTATTCGGATGCAGACTCAGCTGAAAATCGAGATAATTACTCGTCGATGGGAGCTAACATTGTCTATTTGGGAAAACAGCTGATCTATTGGTCCTCTAAAATGCAGACTGGAGTTGATAAGTTTAGTATCGAGCTACCACGCAATGCTCATAGTATTTCGGACACAAATAAAATAAACTTTTTAGAATTATTATTTCATTAGCGGACAAACTCATTACTAAGTGCTTAAAACATTATTGAACCAAAGTGAAAATGTTTCTCTAGCCAAAGAAGGAAATAGTGATCCTCATATAGTTAAATACACAAAGGTCTACACATGTATAGACGACCATAATAGATAGAAGAGACATTATCATCTCCCCTCATTGATTTTGACTCCAAGCATTTGGTTAAATGCTCCCTCACTGGGCGTCACAAAGCTCGTCGAGTAAGATGAAGAAACGCCTGTCTCTCTAGTTTGAAAGGCGCTGAAAGAGGAGCTTGATGTGTCATCAGATCGCAGGTCGGTTAGGTACCCTAGTTTAGAGGTTACCTCACTAACCTCAACGCTCCTGAAAGCATAGCCACCACTTTTGACATCGGTGGTCTCAAGGAATGAGATGAGTAAGTGCACAACAGAGGAATTCCTATCACGCGTTTCACTTCTTCCATGTTGAATTCAGTCAGCTCATGATCAATTAGTTCAACTTCATGGCTATTCTCGTGTAGATTCCATGCCTGTGTACACCAAGCTTGTTAGATTATATCGGTTTTCGATAAATGCCACACCAATCAAACTTTTGACTAACAAGCAAGGACGTACCCATTCAAGAAGATATTTTTTCTCATTCCCCAAGTTGACATCCGAGTTTTTCCTTCCACTCACCAGCTCAAGAGCCACAATACCAAAGGCATACACATCCGTTTTCTCTGTTAAGTGTCCGCGCATGGCATACTCTGGCGCAAGATATCCACTTGCATTCGTACAAACAACATGTGTGTTATAACTAATCCCATAGTTACACATATTAGTGATGGGAAGAAGAAAAAGTGAAAAGTTTGGGAATGCGTACATAGCTTTGCAAGGCCAAAATCAGAAACTTTTGGGAGCAGCTTAGAGTCGAGCAAAATGTTGCTGGCCTTCACATCTCTGTGTACTATGCGAACACTGGCCTCCTCGTGGAGGTAGGCTAGACCCCTGGACACTCCCATGCATATCTCAAAACGGGTTGACCAATCAAGATGTAAAATTCTGTCACCTCCTGCAACGTCCAAATAGTGAGTAATTCAGCTATAAGCAACAATAAACTTAAATATTTATGTTCATTACCAAATAGTGCCTGATCGAGACTTCCATTTGGGAGATACTCATATACAAGCAAACGATAATCTCCTTCATAGCAGCACCCGTAAAGCTTTACTAGATTGCGATGCAGAACTGCAGAAATTGCTACGATTTCTGCAACAAATTGTCCCTTTCCCTGTCGAGATCCAGCTGACAACACTTTAACAGCAATCTCCCTTCCATCCTTCAGGTTTCCCTATTGGATGTGTTAAATCATTACAAAACCCAATTTATGTGTATTATGTCCATTTTTTTGGTTTGGTTCTTACCTTATATACAGACCCAAATCCTCCCTCGCCAAGCTTGTTTGAAGGATTGAAATCTTGAGTGGCAGTTTTAAGTTCAGAGTAAGCAAAAGTGTAAGGCTTTACGTCCATACTAAGCAGCTCTGCAATAACGAAAATATGAACCAACTTGAAAGATGGCATTCAAGCTCAAAGGCTTGTTTGTGTTGTTATAAATTATATTACCTTCATCATCTGTGTAACGCTTACGGCTTTTTCGGATGATGAACATACCCGCGCCGGCAAAAATGCCTAAAAGTCCAAGGCCAACAATAGCACCCACGACAAGACCAGTCTTATGCTTTTCTTTTGTTGGTGGCCTATTGCCCACAGTTGGTGTAAAATCTGAAAAACAACAATATGTAATACTTAGGCACAAGGGAGGAGACAGAAAAAAAAAATTCTACACTAGTTGTGATACCTGGTTTTGCACTGACGGCCGATATTAGTGGGCCAAAAGTACCTAGAACAGGAACAGTAAATGATCCTTTGCCAGCCCAGAAAAGATGAATTTCAAGATAATTTTCAGATACATTTGCTTTATATTCTTTCATTACTGCTTGGACAGTAGTGTCACCAGATGTTTTGCATATATCAAAATCCCTTACAACAAGTCTTCCCTGAAAAAACGGAGCTAAGTCTCAGATTTCAGCAAGATGATTATTACATCAATGTGTTAAGTTGTAAAGAAGTAGGACAGACCTGGACATAAATGTTGAAACGTCGTGTTCCTAAACCTCTCCACGAGTTTGTACCAAGAATATCTATTTCAGCAAACTGAAGTGTTACAGTATAACCTCCATTTTCTAGTCCCAACCCATAATACCTTAGAGAAGATGAAGAATGTCTTGCTGACTGAAAAATCTCGGAGTCCAGACTGTTGATAACCCACATATTATTGCTACTCCCGGCAAAAAGTCCTACACTACTGACTGCCCATCTCTGAACATAACTCACGGTAGATGAAGCTGATCCAAGATCCTCATTCTCCTTCTCAAATACCTTTACGGTAACAGACCGTATTTGTGGCCCTCCGCAGTTGATAAAAAAATCAGAATCTAGACACCAGTCAATAGAGAAAACTTTAAGCAAATCATTTTTCAAATCACGCTTACAGATTCCTTTGCCTCGATTGCAGGGGAAGTTCTTCTGCAGGCACTTCAGTCCTAGTAAACCTCTTTTAACAAAATGAAAGCAGATTAAAAAGAAGAGAAAAAAAAAAGAAATTGAAATTTCAGGCATCAATAGGAACATATTGAATAAAATCACCTCTTGTCAAGACTTTTCAAGGTGAAATTGTTAGCAACAAGGTTGCTGCAGAAATAACATACATTTGTTATGATTCTAATAATTATTTCATATAAGAAAAGGAAGTGGATTTTTTTTTGATAATAAACACCATGAGTATACAGTAAGTACAGATATGATGGTGTATTCTTTTTTTTTTTTTGAACAACCATGATGATGGTGTATTCTATTTGAAAACAAATTGGTAAGATTTTACTTTACTTAGTTTTAGACAATTTTCGATGAATTAGACAATTTGCAAAGATTTTAATTAAAAGAATTTAGAAATCAATTAATACAATATAACTTCTGTTATATACTTTTAACTAATAAATCTGATCAAATTACTGTAAAATCACAATTTATCTCTTAAAATCCACTACCTATAATATTTCAATAACAATGACTTTAGAAACAAATTTAGAATCACAAGTTTATTAACATTGAATTTTTAAAAATTCATGTTTGAATAGTAGATGATTTATCTTTGAATAATAGTCACTTAATTACAAGTCGTTTCAAATCATATATTAAAAACAACCCTTAATTACTATTTTATTTACTTACAGTTTCAAATTTGGTAAGCTGACCCATGAAGGAAGACTACCAGACAAATCATTGTACGAAACATCTCTGAAAGAAAGAAAAAAATGATTAGGGTCTACATAATATGTTAAATAATTGAAAACAGTTTCCTGATTATCTAGCACAAAACTTAAGTTTGTATTAGGACTTTGTGGCTTTCAAATATGATCAAATATAAAGGACTTTATAACCCACATATTGCTCAAAGTCTTGCTCTTTTGAGTGGGCAACGAACCATTCAACGTGTTGTTTCCCAGAAACCTAATAGGAAGAGAACAAAGTTTTCCACAGTTATCACTGGTGAATGCGAACATGAGGACCCAAAAGCTGTAGAAAACTTACAAGTGAGTAAGTTTACTTAAGCTGAAAAGTGAAGCCGGAATTGGTCCATGTAGTTTGATGAAGCTTAAATCTCTAGAAAACAGACACGAATTACACGGTAACACATTAAATTCAACGAATGGGGGGAAATATACTTTACTTACACTTGTTGCAGACTTGTGTATTCCGCGATATTGGAGGGTATTGTCCCAGTGAGATTGCTGTTCCTCAATACTCTGAGACAAATCATTAATGTTAAGTACACTTAAGGAGGAGAGGGAAACAGTTCCTGAATTGGAGTAGAATTGTTGTCTTACAATATACTTAAAGATTTCATGTCTTTGATGAACTTAAGAGAACCTCCATTGGGTATATCACCAATACTCCTACATTTAGAGCATGATTATGTGGGTGGCGTTAAGATGCACTGCATCAAGGAGAGAGGGAAAGAAATAGAAAATAGTAAATAAGAAGGATTCTGACACCAGTGCAACAACACATACAGTTCTCTCAGAGAAATTAAGTTGGAAAATGACGATGGTATCGGACCAGTTAAGCTAGTTCCTAGAATTTTCCTGCAGTAAAACATGGTAGCAATCTCTGAATCCCAAAGTTAAGTGCCATGGTAAGAGCAAACATTAACATAAAAGATATAAAACAAATACATTAATATACACATATAATGAATTTATATAATATATATATATATATATACACAAAATATGGTATGCATGGTGATGTAGAAACCAGTTGTAGTTATTTAGTTTATTTTTTATTAATGTGATATATATATATATGTATATATTATTTTAATGGTAATATATGAGTTATTAATTATTAATATATTTTTTAAAAAAATTCCAAAAAAAACTGTATATAGAAAGTTTACTTAATGATGATATAAAATTTATTAGTCATTACCATATTTTAAAATCTTGTCAAAAATAAATTTTTATAAAAGAAATTATATATGTCACAATTTGATTGATACCATGTCATATTTTTTAAAAGTCAATGTCATTTTTTTTTATAGAAAAATAATGTGTATAAAAAAAAATGTGTTGATAACACATATACAAATTAATTCGCAAATAATGTTTAAGGATCTTACACGTCTTCCAGCAATACGAGATTAGCAAATGATAAGGGTATTTCCCCTCTAAGTCCATAATTTCCCATGTATCTGCAATAAAATGTAAGAACTGCTTACAACAATAGATGATTCTGAAAGGTTGTTAATTAAGTTTTCATATCTGAACCAAAAACTACGAATTAGTGGTTTGTAGGTTGTTTGACAAAAAAAAAAAAATAGTAGGTAGATTCTCACATTTTCAATAGTTTTGTACAATTCCCAATCTCAGCTTGTATAGAACCAGAAAAGTTATTGACACCAACACCACTCCATGCCGAAAATATATACAAGATAGGTTCAGTGCCGTCTTAACTAATATAATAGCCCTGAGCGAAACACAAAATATAGACTATTTTATAAATATTTTCTATATTTTTTCTTAAGCAATTCTCTCAAATATCATTTTTAAGTTTTTGTCACAAAATAGCCCTCAGAAAAGAAAATAACCAAAATAACCCCTTTTTATTTTGAAAATTTTAATATTTATTTTTAAAATTTGAAACCTGATCCCCAACACCACACCCCTTAACTTTAAACTCCAAGTTTAGTCTAGTTAACTCTAGGGTAAAAAATACATTTTTACCCTTTAATAAAATTTATTTTGGCAATTTTCTTCATTGAGGGTTATTTTTGTGACAAAAACTTAAAAATTGCTATCCTTGAGAATTTCTCTTTTTTATTTTTTATATTTATTTCAACTTGAGTTCTAAGATATGAGACAAATAAAAAAAAATATCTCAAAACTAATGGTAAAAACTAATAGTAAATTCAATTTACTTAATTATGAACTTTTTTTTTGATAATTTCACCGTTTAAATGGACCTTTAAAACAACACACACAAAATTATGGACCCTTGGACCCATGGCAAATGCCCATGTTGCCATGGGTAAGAGCCGGCTCTGGATAGGTTCAATACTAAGCATTAAATCTGACATTTATGATCTTTTTAAGAAGCTTACAGCGATTTCAACTTTGTAAGCAAACCAATTTCCTTAGGAAAGGGGCCAGACAAGGCATTGATCCCAAAAGTTCTGCGGTAGTAGTTGATAAACAGTTGGAGCGTGAGATACAAAAAAGAGAGTTTAAACAAAGAAAAAGATGCTCTCCTTCAATCAACAGTCTTACAGCCATTCCATTCGAGTCAAATTTCCGACTGCAGGAGAAAGGGAGCCTGTAATATAATTTTGAGCGAGGTTCCTGACAGAAAAAGGCAAGTCATTTTGAAGTACAATTATGAATGCATTTATAGGATCTTTATTCTGTTGATAAGAAAAAAGTAAAACTATACAGATTGGTGAGGTATGTCAAAGTCCAGAGCTGTGGAGGTATAGGCCCTACAACTAGGCCTGGGACTTTTATCCGAGATCCGGATTCGATCCGAGATTCGATCCGAAAATCCGGATATCCGGAGGGGCCGAATCCGG
>NC_027749.1:36631808-36641053 GCF_000695525.1 Brassica oleracea var. oleracea
GTTATATATATATATTTTAAATTATTGTTAATATTATATATATATATATTAATATTATTTTTTATTTATTTTAAGGATCCAAATCCGGATCCGGATATCCGCCGGATATTACAATTTTTAGGAAGATATCCGACACCCGGATATCCGAGAACCCCGGATCCGGATAAGGATAGTAAAATTATGGATCCGCCGGATAAGGATCCGGATCCGGATACCTTAAAATTGCCCGGATATCCGATCCGTCCCAGGCCTACCTACAACATCTATCCCAAAAACCTTGCTGTGGAAATAAATCAACAGCACGCCAGTATTCAGTGGCTGACATACAGAGACAAAAAAGAGAGAGAAAGAAAAGAGAGCTTGTACTGTACAGGGCGGTGATGCAGCAGATTGTGTAGTTTTGGAAATTGCAGTTACATTTGATAAGAGGGTTGTAGTCTGTGTCATCGATGGTGATGCGGTCGGAGATGGCAATGCCGGAGCAAAGGTCGCCGCTCGTGTTCCATTCCTTTGGCGCCTGGATCTTCCAAGCCGCGAAGATGGAGTTCAAAGCTTAGGCTGTTGTTTTATCCCATACCAACGGTCAGTTATTTTTAAACCAAACAACTTTCATTAACTATTTTAAGAGTTCAATGACAGAGCAGAGACCGTCGTCGGGATGGGTAATGGCTCCGATTTGGTTTTGAGCTCGAACCAGGTGAACCGAACTAAGGATACACAAGACGAACCAGACGGTGAGGAGCAGACACGTGGGCGTCGTCGTTTACAGAGGTTTTTTTTAATTTGGGTTCACAACAACGTTTTCGTGTCTATCTTACTTTTTTTTTTTTTTTTTTTTAGCAACTGTGTCTCTGTGTCTATCTTACTAAAAAGCTTACTCAAGCCTTTGTGTGTGTGTATTGCCTCCTTAAATATTGTCTTAAGCAAAAAAAAAAAATTGTCTTGTTTTTTTTTTCTTTTTTAAATTCTCGTTACATTATCTTTCTTGACTTATAACCATTGACTTATATTTGTACCAACCAATGGATCCAGAGCCTTAAGAGATCCGGCACCAATTTTTTTATTGATTTTAAGGGCACCATGTTTAATTCAAAAAAAAATCTAAATATGTACAACCAATCACCTTTTGTTATATAGTTATATTAGGGTGGTAATCTGCGTCCTGCGCAGGGTGAATATAATAAAAGAGATTATAACTTTTAATCTATAAATATTAAAAATGTAAAAGTCATAGTCACAAATATTACAAATTATATAATGAAAGATTGAATGGAATTGTGCATGTTTACATAAGGTAAGCCTCCATTTTTTTTTAAAAAAAAACTTGTATTATTGGTTAGATGTAATTGAAGTATAGTTCGTGGAAGCAAATCTATAAGAGTAAGCAAAGACATATAAAACTAGTTATGAATTTACGAATGTAGGCAATAAAATTATTGCTTTCATAATATAAATTATGAATATAAGATAAAACGAAACCACTACAAGAAAAGTGGTCATAACGACCACGAGTTACGACTACAATTGTGTCGTCGTAATTTAACGTCGTCTTTACGTCTGCATTACGACGACATATGAAATCGTCGTAACTCCTCTGTTGCGTTTGCAAGGCTGAGGAGTTCTCTTCGAATATTGAGCCGCGCCTGATGGGTTTCTGACCATCGTACGCTGTTGTTGTTCAAGAGGTAGACGTACTTTTGCGACGATAATATTTTGTCATAAATTAGTTGTAACGTAACGTCTTATTAACGACGCCCTGGTTGTAGTTTTTCTAAGAAAGCCTTTCGTCGTAAATTAGTCATAATATTACCACTTGTTTATGACTAATTTCCATTTCGTCGTAAAGGGGTCGATAAATTACGTCTATTTTAAATCGAACAGTTTCCATCTAATTAACAACCTTTTTACGAGAAATACAGTTGTAAATTAGTAGTAAAGTTTATGGTGAACGTAAATTGGTAGTAACATTTCCACCTACCAAAATTGAAATTTTCCTATAAATATGCTCTCCACCCTCATTCTTAAGATGCACAATGAAACGAGAAAAAAATTAAAAAATGTCTCGAGATATCTATGAGCTTCAGAGTTGGATGTATGCACACAAAGATCCAACGGGAAGAGTGACAACCGATTTTCTGAACGGAGCAGAGATATTCATGTACCAGGTAAAATGTTATGTCCCTGTCGTAAATGCAAGAATACCAAGTTTTCTCAAAGTGAAACAGTTTGGAAAAATATAGTAAATAGAGTATTTACTCCACATTACTACATCTGGTTTCACCATGGAGAGGGTGATAGTAGGAATGAAGCTAGTAGTAGTAATCAAAATGTTTGTAATAGAGATGAACCGAGTCATTTGCCTTCTGAAATCGCTCAGGAAGATCAGATGATAGATCATGATAGGATGCATGATATGGTTGCAAATGTATTTCGTGAAACAACCTCCGTAATAGAGGAAGTAGAAAATGTAGAAGAGCCTAGTTTGGAGGCAAAAAGATTTTATGAAATGCTAGCCACAGCTAATCAGCCAATTTACGAAGGTTGTAGAGAAGGTCTTTCTAAATTATCATTGGCAGCTAAGATGATGAATATCAAAACTGATCATAACTTACCTGAAGTTTGTATGGATACATGACTGAGTTGCTTAAAGAGTATTTGCCTGAAGATAATTTGTGTGCTGAATATTATTATGAGATTCAGAAATTGGTTCATAGTCTTGGCTTATCTTCAAAGATGATAGATGTGTGTATAGACAACTGTATGATCTACTGGAGGAAAGATTCTGAATTGTTGGAGTGTAAATTTTGCAAGAAGCTACGATATAAACCACAAGGACGTGGACGGAATAGGGTACTGTACCAGCGGATGTGGTACTTACCTATTACGGATAGAATGAAGAGATTATATCAATCTGAAAAGACTGCAGCAGCGATGAGATGGCATGCCGAACATACTCAGAAGAAATGCGAGATCAATCATCTGTCAGATGCAAAAAAGCGTGGAAACACTTGAATTCGGTTCACAAAGATTTTGCACGCAACATTCGCAATGTTTATCTTGGATTATGCACAGATGGATTTAGTTCTTTTGGAATGTCTGGAAGACAATATCTTTTCATGATTTCCGCATATATTTGGTCACTTGTCGTTGGCTCTCGCAGAGACCCGGGACCTCCGGGAAATTAGGGTTTTCCTAATTTCCTAATTTAAACGTAAATCGACAGTGCGAATTTCGGTTCCCACAGGAAGCACATGTGCATTTCAGCTGAAGCATGGTTGGAAGACGTCTTGGTTTGATTGTCATCGCATATTTCTTCCCATTAACCATTCGTACCGACAAAACAAGACATTGCTCATGTCAAAAGTGATTGTACGGGACAATGCATCACCTTATTGATATCACTCAAATTACCCTAAGGAGTGATTTAGTCTCTCAAATAAGAGGTCGAGTTGTAGCATTTAGGGATCGAATTCACAGGGAGCTAAGGCACACAAAAGATCTAGTAGTTATGTTGTTTAGCTAGGCAAACATGTGTAAAGTAAATAGCAGTGGTGAGCAAGGCAGTTGCTCGGTTGTTTAATTGAGGTTTTTAAACAGATATGAAAGGCACTAGACTTAGGCTTTCTATTTAGACAATCAGGATTATAGAGATATAGAGACTAAGTGTATGTTGGATATTCTAGAACTCAACTTAAAGAATAGTCGATCAACTTTCGTATTTTTAGACTATCTATTGTCTAGATCTAAGACCTCAGCTATCGCTTGTTAGTCTTGAGAAAGTGTCGATCGATACCAATTATGGATTGTCGATCAATACACCTTTCAGCCCGTCAATCGATGCAACTACTGAGTTGTCAATCGACGTTCCTTCTAGCAAGCTTTACCGCGCGGGTTTGACTTGTTCACAAGGTTAAACTAAATAAGCTGTCGCTTGTTTCTAGCAATCCTATCACAATGTAAACTAGATCAGACAAAGGACCATGCTTCCGCTGGCGCTTAATTATCTAAAGACAAGGTCCTAGGTAGCTACTCTAGAACACATGCATTAAAGAACAGTTCAATTGATTGATATCCTAACAACTTAGAAATTCTATATTTTGGGCTAATCCCTCATGAATATCTGAATTCTAAATATAACAAAGAGAACTACTCAGACATAGCTAAGCAGTTCATAACAAGATAATAATAAAACTGCATAGAATGGATAGGAGTAGAAAAACTTGGTGTTCCGATACAAATCTCTGAAGGAGTCTTGGATCTTCTCTCCAAACCTAAAACTCTAAGTATTTTGCTGTGTAAGAAAGTATGAAAGCGTGTGTTGCCTAGAACGATGGCAAAGCACATACATATTATGTTAAAACTCGTTAGGGGCAATTTGGTAATTCTTGTGGGACTTGGGCTTAAAGTCGGATGGAACCAAGTCTGGTCTTTGTGCGCTTCGTCGTTGATCGACGACACAAGGTGCGTGTGGATCGATTATAATCTTCAATCGTCGACCGCTGGACTGGTTTGATGTTCAGATACGGGTCTCTCTCATTTTATCTCCAAAATGCACCAAAATCACCACTTTCCTCCAAATCACTCCAAAACCTGAAAACATACTAAAAAGACACATGGACTCTTACCCCAGCAGGTATCTGAGTTTACAGGCAGTCTCATTCTGGTTTCTTTTTTCCCTCTTTTCTCTCTTCTCTGAATCCTTTTATCTCAATTTGAATAAACAATGATGCGGCTACAGTCCATCTTATTCATCTTCTTTTTGTTTTTTCAGCAAACTCTATTGCTTTTTGACAAAGTGTAGGGGTCATCGCTAAT
The DNA here is from genome assembly GCF_000695525.1 of Brassica oleracea var. oleracea. Lineage (NCBI taxonomy): Eukaryota > Viridiplantae > Streptophyta > Magnoliopsida > Brassicales > Brassicaceae > Brassica > Brassica oleracea. The sequence continues at coordinate 36,636,624 of NC_027749.1, forward strand.
GTACCTACCCCTCACTTCCAACAATGTGTGATCATTCCTTTGAATTAGAATAGTGGGGTGATAGGTAATGTACCTACCCCTCTGCATCTCAGTAAATCATTTCAATCTTTTCTTTTCTTATATAGGATGCCGAAGAGAGAAGAGAAAGAAACCAAAATCACCAAGCTTTTTACCTTTTAGACCCGAAGGAGGAATCCGATCCAGTGTATATCAATCCCCAAGACAAGCAAGTTGAGCTCAATTAGGTTGGAGGTCGGCTTTGGTTCCTTCAGACAATCTCAGCAAGTGTGAATAATTGGCATGATGATTCACTTTAGCATCTATAGTACATTCTGCAGTCAATAAATCTAAGAATGGTGCTAAAGAGTAGTTAGATAAGTGAGGAAAATTGAAAAAGTTGATTGTCCACTTCTTGATTCTATTAAAAACATTTTCGAAAACTTTGTATAAAACTCATAGATAAACTAATATTAGTAACCTCCCCCTCCCAGACTTAAATAACATTGTCCCCAATGTTTATTCAGTCGAAGTTTTGGTGAAAACATAAATCATAAGTACTCAATGTAACATGGAAAACGATATACATGACCGCTGATGTCGATGTCGATCGACACAGTGAAGTGTTTATCGATCGTTTTTGGTGTTGAGCTGTCGATCGATGTCGACCTGGTCTCATCGGTTGATGGCTGAGCAATTGTCTCCTCGGTTCTCTTTTGGGTTTTTTTTGGACCTGCAATGAAGGTAAAAACGAAAATAAGTGACTTTAAATACTAAAACCGAAAGAAATTATGTAATAGTGGGTTGCCTCACACTCAGCACTTTGTTATAGTCATTTAGCTTGATTTTGGAGGTTGTGTTTGGCCAGTAAGGAGCTGGATGAATACTTGTTGGGAAACAAGTATCTACATCTTCCTTGCTCATTTGGAACCATGTACCAATGAAGTTTCTTATGGCCTCATCTCCTCTCGTCCACTGATTTTTCAGTATCTCTTTATTAACCTCATTGACATGCATCATATTCTGAAGGTTATTGATGCTGGGCTGGTGCATTCCAAGTTTGGCATGTGTTGATTCTGAGATGTCCTTCAACTCCTGATAGATATCTTCTTTCAACAAGTCTTGAGAGAAAGCGATCTCAGCAAGCTTATCCTGTAAGAACTTCTCGGTTACCAACTTGCCTCGTAATGGTGTATGGTCGCTGTCGATCGATGGGCGAGTGCATCTGTCGATTGATGGTGAATGTTCTGCTTGAAAATTGAGCTGTCTATGAATCGTGTCCATCTCTTTCTGCAGCGCGTCTATACGTGTAGTCAATGAAGTTATGTCGTCATGGAGCGGGTAGTAGACACCATCAAACCTATAAGTGAATGATTGTAGCATATCTTCGAATGATGCAAGTCGAGCGTCGATCAACGATTGGATGCGGGCGTCGATCAATGGTTGAGTGTGAGTGGCGATCGATTTTGATGTTCCTGGTCCGACTGCATGTTGTTCCTGAATCATGGCTATGTCTTGCTTCATCTCATCCGTGCGTGTGGTTAACCAGTCTATATTTTTGTTGAATGGGTAGTAGATGTCATCGAGCCTCTTGGAATGATAACCATATGTCGTCCTCATAGCTCTGTAGATCTCTGTTACTAACTCATCAATCTCTACTTTGCCGTAAGTGTCTTGTTCTAGCACGATTGGTATGTGTATCTCTGCATACTCTGGTAAACTAATTTCGGCTCTCTGTAGAATAACTAGGATTTCCTCCTTGGACACATGGATGATTCTGCCATCTTCAGCACGTGCAAATCCATCCTCATCTCTGTATAAACCATACTCGTCTCGACTCTCCCAGCGAGGTTTTTTTCTATGTTCTGATGAAGTGCTCTTCGTCTGAATTTGGGATAACCGTCGATCGATGGTGCATCTGTTTTGTCGATCGATGGTGGATCTTCTGCTTTGTTCTGCATGTCTAAGAAGTTTCTAGACTCATTCATGGCAATGATTTCAGCAATGTCCTCCCTGGATATGTTGAGAATGAGTCCATCCATGGCTCGTTCTTGGCCTTCCAGATCCCTGAAAATACCAAATTCCGGAGTTAGATAACCATAATATGTATTATCTTTTACTTGTACCTCAGAATCTGGTGTGTGATGAATATCGATCGATGGCTTGGTGTTGCTGTTGATCGATGTTGCCTTCTTATCTGTATGCGATGTATGGAGAACTCCTTCGTCATCCATGGCAAGACCACATTACTCAATAATCTTCTCTCTGTGGTAGTCCTCATCATACTCATCAGATTGCATCACAGGTAATGCAGTGTCCACTGCAAAGCTCTCATGATGGCTATCGTCTGCCCAACTGCCAATAGGATAGTCGCCTTGTCTGTTGATCCTGTCACCGTAATGGTAATCAATCGATGTCTAAGGCTGGGTGTTAACTGTAAAAATTGGATAGTTGTGTTCTGGGAAAGCTAAAGTCTCATTCGCAGGACTACAGTCGATCGATTCTCTGGGATGGGTATCGATCGTTGGCTGAATGGTACTGTCGATCGATGGTTGAGTCTGGCTATCGATCGATGCTTCATACTCTGTCTCGTATTCAGCTTCAAAGTCGCAGTAGCATGCTGCTATGAATCATGTATCAACTCCAGTGGTGGACGTGTGTGGCTTGTCAATTCTGACTGGATCATAGTAGACGTCATGGTTTATCAGTGTTAGACACAACTGATTAGTCTGCATATTGCAAACTGCTCCTACAGTAGCCATGAAAGCTCTCCCAAGTTGTAGAGAAGAATTCATGTTCAGCTTGTTGTCCAGGACATGGAAGTCAACTAGAACTAGTGCATTACCAATCTTCACATCAAATTTTCTGATGATTCCTCCCGAGTAAGAGGTGGTAGCTGCACTTGGTAGGTAAGAGGTGGTCGTCGATCGATGCTGGAGTAGTCATGTGATATCACTCAAATTACCCTAAGGAGTGATTTATACTCTCTCAAATAAGAGGTCGAGTTGTAGTACTTAGGGATCGAATTCACAGGGAGCTAGGGAACCAAATAAATCTAATCAGTTTGATTAAGCTAGGTTGATTTAATGATTAAATGTAAAGAGCAGGTTTGTGAGCAAAGTAATTGCTCGATTGATTGATTTGGGGTTTTATGGAAGGATGGTTGCTAGATCTAGGGTTTCTATTCAGGCAATCAGGATTATAGTAGTATAGAGACTAAGGTTGAATATTCAAGAACTCAAACTAAGCAATAATCTATCAACTTTCGCATGTTTGGATTATCTATTACTAGATCTAAGATCTCAACTCTCGCATATTGACTTTGAGAAAGTGTAACTAAGCAATAATCTATCAACTTTCGCATGTTTTGATTATCTATTACTAGATCTAAGATCTCAACTCTCGCATATTGATCATGAGAAAGTGTCGATCGACGCTATCAACGAGCTGTCGATCGATACACCTTTTAGACCGTCGATCGATATAACTACCGAGTTGTCGATCGACGATCCTTCTAGCAAGCTTTAGCGACCAGGTTTGAACTATGTTCACTAGGTTCCTAGATCAACTCTCGTCTTTCTCTAGCAATCCTAGCACAATATGAATGGTTCAAGCAATGGACCAAGCTCTCGCTTGCGCCTAATTATCCTAACAACATGATTTTAGCTAGCTACTCTAGAACACAAGCAGTAAGTTCAATTCAATTGATGGATATCCTAACAACTTAGCAATCCTATATTTGGGGCTAGTCCCTCATCCTATCTGAACCCTAAACCTAACAGGTAAATCTATTCAAGCATGAAGTTGTCACAGAAAATCATAGATGGATAGATATAATAGAATAGATAAAAGCAATGATAAAACCAAAGCAATTGCAGGATGACTCTGAAGGAGTTCCTCCTTCCTCTCCTAACTAAGAACAATGAATTAAAGAAAACCGTCAACAATGGCTTAGAAAACACATAAATATGGTTTTAGGTCGTCAAAGGGTGTTCTTGTAATTTGTGGTTGCTTCTGGGCTTCAGTCTGTCATAAAATATCCTCAGCCCATATTCTGGCATCACTGTCGACCGACACCAATCACTACAAGAAAACAGAGGGATTCTGATGGCCGAAAACGTCGGAAATTCGTCGGAATAGACCGATTCCGACGAATTTCCGACGAACCCGTCCGTCGGTATCGTTTCGTCGGAAAAAAAAAATTCGTCGGAATTTCGTCAGAACTTCCGACGACTTTCTGACGAATACTGAGAAACGTCATTCTGACGAACTTCCGACGATATTACGATGCGGACACACGAGACCAGAGTTCATCGGAAAAACTACGTATTCCTCGGACAATTCCGACGTAGCATGTTCCTCGGTGTATTCCGACGAACATTGGGCGTCGGAATATACCGACGGACAATGGTCGTCGGAATATACCGACGAAC
>NC_027749.1:36643561-36663867 GCF_000695525.1 Brassica oleracea var. oleracea
AACGGTCATATATATTTGTCGGCAACGGTCACATGGTTCGTCGGAAATTCCGACGGAATTCAGACGACTTTACTGTTAATCGGAATGTCGTCGGAAATTCGTCGGAATATACCGACGAACTTCCGACGACTACAACGGTTATATTTTTTTATCGGAATATCGTTGAAAAGTCGTCGGAATATTCTGACGACCCTTGTTTCGTCGGAATTCCGTCGGAAATGGCCGACGGAATTCCGACGACTTCATTTTTTTGGATTTGGTCGGTAATCCGTCACAAATCCGTCACAAATGTCCGACGACATTGGTGTCCGTCGGAACCTCCGTCGGAATTCGGCGTGTTTTCTTGTAGTGAATGCTGTTTCATCGATCGATAGTCCTTCATCTCCTCGACAGCTTCCTCTCGCGATGCAGACTGACCACGCTTCAGTAAAACGGGCATAACGTCTGTTACAGGATGCTGATTGACCTCAAACTGGTGGAATTGGAAAGCTAACCCAAAGGTATATCTTGTGTCAAATATAGGCTCAATCTAACGATGGGAAGGTCTCCATCCATAGCTAAATATCTGATGCGTCTGTGCAGTTCTGTACCTCAAAAGGCTCCAAAATCACCATATTTCTCCAGAACTACTCATGAGTTAGGATCCTTACTGTTGCACATGATGCAACTTGCTCTGACGATCAATGTTAAGTAACCGGTGTCGATCGATATTTGTCTATCTCTAATCGATGTTCATCTCTTGGCGTCGGTCGACACCAGTGTGAACCACCAAAACTCATGGAGCTCTCAAATTTGAAGTCCCCGTCCTGAAGCTTCTCCTCTTTTACCACTTGCAAGAAATCATCATCTATGGTGGCATTCACGTGGTGCTTCAGTGATTCATCTCTTTTACCCTTGATGAAGGCCTCCTGCCTTTTAATAGCTTCTCCTGTCTAAACCACTTGTGTCTCCAAACTTTAAGTTCAGCTCTGTGTAGACAACATCTATCTTCCCATTGAAGTTCACCATTAACTTCTGCTGACCCTCAAGAACTTGATCTAGCATGGATTCTATCTTGCTCTCTCGAGTCTGTGGGGGTGGATTCTGGTAGAAAGAATTTCCATAAGCTTTGTTGTTGCTGTTGTAGTTGCTGCTGAAGGGTTTCTGGAACTGTGAACTCTGGTTGTATCCACTCTTCTGTCCATTGCCATAGGAGAGTCTGTATCCACTCTGATTTCCAGATCTCTGATTCTGAAAAACTGTACCACTGATAAAGTTCACATCCTCCACTTCATCTCTATCACTATCGAAATCTACAGCTTCTACATCCTCTGCAAAACTGACATGTTTCTTGAGAAGCTTGTGAACACTATCCAACTTAGCCTTAGCATCGTCCACCTGCTCCTTCCCTAGGGTAGTGGCCGATTTTCTCCTCTCAAAATCAGTGTTCTTGGTGATGTTGCTGAATGCCAACTTCTCAATAAGTCTCACAACTTCTTCTGGATTGCTAGTGTTGAATTTTCCATCACTAGCTGAGTCTAGAGCCATCTGATATGCCAGCGGGATGCCTCTGAAGAAAGTGCTGAGCAGCTGCACTTCATTGAATCTATGGTGTTGACAGTCTCTCTGATATGACTTGAATGTGATCCAGGAGTTTCTGAATGACTCTGTAGACTCCTATGTGAATGTAGCAATCTTTCTCCTTAAGTCTTCAGCGCGTGCCTCATCAAAGAAATTATGCAGGAATGTGTTCTTGATGTCGGCTCAGGATGTAAGAAATCCTTGTGGTAACTGCTTGAGCCTGCGAAGCTTCTCCAACTAGTGAGTACTTGAAGAGCTTGCAAAAGAGATAGCCTTAGGGACTCTGTTGGCTTTGATAGCATAAACTAGATCCTCAAACCTCTCCAGATGGTCCATAGGATGCTCGTGTGATAACCCACAATAGGGTGTCTGTCCCACGAGTGTAAAGTACTGAGGCTTCAACTCAAAGTCTTCTCTCTGAATGGCTGGAGGACGAATGGCAGATCTGTTCTCATAGTACTAATCTGGCCTGTTGTAATCAGCTAATGTCCTCAGTCAAACAGCCTCGTCCAAAGCTTGAGCAGCTGCATTATCAGCATCAGTATCATGGATTACAGCCTCGTGATCATCTATCTTTTGACCTGCAGCATTATGCAAATGACCTTCCTGGTCATGCAGGTTTCTAGTCGCGTCCTGAATTAGAACTATAGTCGTAACAATGTCTCACGGCTCAGTATAGATCGATGTCCGATGTGGAGTGTCGATCGATGTCAGGTGGGAAGTGTCAGTTCACGGATGAGTAGTCCTGGTCGACGGTAGAAGGCGAGGGTTGCTCGATGAATAAGTGTTGTTGTCGATCGATGCAGTGCATTTTTCTCTGCAGATTGAGCGTTCTAAACGTGCAGGATCTGAAAAGAGCAGTGTTTGTTCCTTTTTGCTTTTGGTACTGATGGGCATGCACCTGAAAGACAAGAAATTTTTTTATCAGTTTTTGCAAGTAGCACAAAAACCTAGACTAAACCTAACTAGATAAGATCTAATGGCGATCAAAGTTCCCCGACAACGGTGCCAAATTCGATATCACTCAAATTATCCTAAGGTGTGATATACTCTCTCAAATAAGAGGTCGAGTTGTAGCACTTAGGGAGCTAAGGCACACAAAAAAATCTAGTATTTATGTGGTTAAGCTAGGCAAACATGTGTAAAGTAAATAGCAGTGGTGAGCAAGGCAGTTGCTTGATTGTTTAATTGTGGTTTTTAAACATATATGAAAGGCGTTAGACTTAGGGTTTCTATTCAGACAATCAGGATTATAGAGATATAGAGACTAAGTGTATGTTGGATATTCTAGAACTCAAATTTAAAGCACAATCGATCAACTTCTGTATTTTTAAACTTTGTCTAGATCTAAGACCTCATCTGTCGCTTGTTGGTCTTGAGAAAGTGTCGATCGATACCAATTATGGATTGTCGATCGATACACCTTTCAACCCTTCGATCGATGCAACTACTGAGTTGTCGATCGACGTTCCTTCTAGCAAGCTTTACCGCGCGGGTTTGACTTGTTCACTAGGTTAAACTAAATCAGCTGTCGCTTGTTTCTAGCAATCCTAGCACAATGTAAACTAGATCAGACAAAGAACCATGCTTCCGCTTGCGCCCAATTATCTAAAGACAAGGTCCTAGTTAGCTACTCTAGAACACATGCATTAAAGAACAGTTCAAATGATTGATATCCTAACAAATTAGCAATTCTATATTTTGGGCTAATCCCTCATGAATATCTGAACCCTAAATCTAACAAAGAAAACTACTCAGACATAGCTAAACAATTCATAACAAGATACTAATAAAACTGCATAGAATAGATAGGAGTATAAAAACTTGGGCTTCTGATACAAATCTTTGAAGGAGTCTTGGATCTTTTCTCCAAACCTAAAACTTTAAGTATTTTTCTGTGTAAGAAAGTTTGAAAGCGTGTGTTGCCTAGAACAATGGCAGAGCACATAAATATTAGGTTAAAACTCATCAGAGGTAATTTGGTAATTCTTGTGGGACTTGGGCTTAAAGTCGGATGGAACCAAGTCTGGTATTTGTGCACTTCGCCGTCGATCGATGACACAAGGTGTGTGTCGATCGATTATCATCTTCAATCGTCGACCAATGGACTGGTTCGAGGGTCAGCTACAGGTCTCTCTCATTTTACACTACAAAAAAAATCTACATTGATAGCAGATTGTTATAGCACGTTTTACTGAACTGCTATCGTCTATGATTTAGAAATTTTTGTATTATATAATAACGTTAGATAACTACTATGATAGAATGTAACCTAAAATAACACTTAATTAATGCTATTCAGAAAATTAAGAGAGCGGGAAGATAAAATCATTGATTCCGCCAATACTTATCGTGAAATTAAACTTAAGCGCCAAATGCATTATTTAATCGGCTTCAGCAATGCTATCAAAAACATATAATAGCATTTTTTTTTCTAATGCTAAGAAAAGCTATTTGAACCCCTAAACCCTTAACATGATTTTAAACCCTAAACTATAAAGACAACCTTTAAAACTCTAATCTATTAATATTATAACTTCAAATCTTAAAATTAAATTCAAAATTTAATCATCTTAATCTTAAACTGTAATTTCCTAAACACAAATCTTATTTTCAGACTATAACCTCAAATCTTAACCCCAAACACTATTCCCCTATTCATATTCCCAAGACGCAGAATATACTTCAAACTTAAAAAGTTAAGATCTAAGCTTTAAACTTTATATCATAAACACTAAACTTTGAAAAGAGGATAGAACTCATAATTTTGTTTTTTGGCTAATCATAAAGTTTAATCCTTATTTTTATACCACTTATAAAAATTAAAATCTAGTCATTTTGATCATAAATTCAGAACTTTATTTTTGAAAACCTTAACTATGAACTTTAGTATTAAACCCGAAATTATATTCGTTAAACCCCAAACCCTATTCCCAAAAACCAAACCATTTTCCTAAAATTCCAAACCTTAAACTGATCATAAACTTAACCTGTAAACTTAGTTTTTAAAAATTGTTGAAATTAAATCATAATCTTAAATCCAAAATATAACAAATGGTTCTATATACAAATATTAAAAATCATTCGTTTTTCGTCAAATAAGATCATTCATATATAGTATGTTTTAAAACATGTAAGAAAGGTGAATTGTTGTTGGCCAATGAAATAAGAAGACAAGGATTGCTCAGATTTTAATCTAAACCATTGATAGAAGTTGATCTAACGATCTCAGTGCTTTGCGAATGGTTAAACTGGACCTGAAGGAGTTGAACAAGGAAGATGGTAACCCTTTGGTAAATATATCTGCGTACTGGAAAGCTGTGGGGACATGAAGCACCTTTACTTGACCTAGAGCGACCTTTTCTCTGACAAAGTGCAAATCGAGTTCAACATGCTTTGTTCTCTGGTGTTTGACAGGGTTTGAGGCTAAGTAGACAGAGCTCACGTTGTCACAGAAGACCAGTGTGGCTTTACGGATTGGTATATGAAGTTCCAAGAGCAAGTTCCGTAGCCAACAAGTTTCGGCAACAGTATTCGCCACACCTCTGTACTCTGCTTCTGCGCTGGATCTTGAAACTGTCTGCTGTCGTTTTGAGGACCAGGAGATCAGGTTGTCTCCGAGATAGACGCAATACCCTGAAGTCGATCTCCTTGTGTCTGGACATCCGGCCCAGTCCGCGTCCGAGTAGGCTATTAAGGAGTCGAGCGTGGTCTTGTAGATTTGCAGTCCATAAGAGAGTGTACCTTGAATGTATCGGATGATCCTTTTCAAAGCTGTGTAGTGTTGCTCCCGTGGATCATGCATAAACAGGCAGACTTGTTGTACGGCATATGAGATGTCAACTTTGGATATTGGAGGGCCCCTGCTAAGCTGCGGTAATGTTTTGGATTTGAGATGCGAGCCCCTGCTTCTGAAGATAACTTTGAGTTTACGTCAGCTGGGGTTGAGATCGGTTTGCAGTTGGACATCTCAGCACGTTGAATGATCTCAGAGGCATAGTTCTTTTGCGAGAGAAGGATACCTGCAGTGTTATATTCAACCTTGATTCCGAGGAAGTACTTGAGCTGCCCCATATCAGACATTGGAAATTCATTCTTGAGGCTGTTGGTAATGCGATCCAATAAAGGTTTGCTTGAACCGGTGAGAATGATGTCATCAACGTAGAGGAGGAGGTAGGCCAAGTCGTTGTTGTGGCTGTATACGAAGAGGGAAGCATCTGACTGTGTAGTGACGAAGCCTAGCCGTATGAGGTACCGACTGAAGCGAGCGTTCCAAGCACGTGGTGCTTGTTTGAGGCCATAGAGAGCCTTGTCCAATTTGCACACATGATGAGGGTATGTTTTGTCAACGAAACCTGGAGGTTGGTGCATGTAGATTGTCTCTGATATTGTGCCATGATTCCTCTCTCTCTCTCCATATCTGTCGTATCTCTCATTTCTTTTTCCAGATCTGTCGTATCTCATCTCTTCTTTCTCCTTTGCGATCACTCATCTCCTCTTTCTTTTCCGCTGGTGTAAGGAGTGGTCTCTTCTCCGGTTCACTCTCCTCTCTGCGCTTCTCGTGGCTCCTCTCCGTTCCTCTTTAATTGACATAAGAGCAGTTGTTCGGAGGATTTCGTCCTTGGAAGATGAGGTTGAATCGCTTCTTAAGGACAGGGAGATTAAGTGAGTGACTATGTGTTTTGATTTTGATTTTGATTTTGATTTTGATTTTAGGAGGCGAGGACAGCAGATGGTGGCGAGGGTGGAGGAGGCGAGGACAGCAGATGGTGGCGAGGGTGGAGGAGGCGAGGACAGCAGATGGTGGCGAGGACAGCAGATGGTGGCCAGTTTGAATCGTGGACAGTGGCTGAAGCTTTGCGAAGGTGGAGATGGCGGCTGAAGCGTCTATTAGGTTTAGATTTAGTTTTAGTTAGGTTTACATTAACTAGTTGTTTTAGTTAAGACTAGAGTAATATATTTATTTATTGTTGGTTTAGTTTTGTAAACCAAATTTATTGTAAACTAAATTTAATTTATAAATAAAATTTATTTTATTTTTAATTATAAAACAATTTTGGATTTATTTTTAATTTTTAATTATTTTATTTTTAATTATAATTATTTTTAGGTTAAACAAGGACCTATAATAGCACGAAAGTAATGCTAATAGTTAAGTCAATAATATCATCCAAGTATTGCTATCAAATCTGTATGTTTCGTATCGTTCAAAAAATGCTATCGTAGAGAGGGTATCTATGATGGCTGCCGTATACATAGCATTTATGAATTCGCTATCAAACATCTAATATAACATATTTTCAGCGCTAACAATGTACATATTTCTTGTAGTGTTATCTCCAAAATGCACCAAAATCACCACTTTCCTCCAAATCACTCCAAAACCTGAAATCAACTAAAAATACTCCAAAACAACTATAATGTATCTAAAAACACCTATATACCATAGTTAAAAGTGGGTAAAATCCATTGTATATCACTTATTTATTCGGAGAGAAAATCAAAAAGGATATTGATTATCTATGGTGCACTAGAAAGAGTCAGCAAAGGGGGTAATTGGCATACTCCTCCAAATATGCCCGATGGCTACGGGACACAACATACTTGGCATAAAAAGAGTATATTTTGGGAACTTCCATACTGGAAGGATCTGCTTCTACGACACAATCTTGATGTGATGTCTCCGGGAAGGCAAAAGATAACAAGAACTCAAGGTTGGATTTGCCTGCATTATGTTCTAGGTGTGAGCTGCATATTAAAAACAATGAGAAAATTCCGGTTGCAGGTAACAAACGCGTTACTTCTTAATGTAGAACACTTATATATATATACTTAATTTATCTTATTAATTATGTTTGCACATTATGTTTGCAGGTATTGGAGCATTGTTTAGAGATCTAAGCTCACATACCTTAACTGAAGATGTCATCAGACAACTTGATGAGAATATCCCGATCTTCATGTGCAATTTGGAGAAAAATTTTCCTACATAATTTTTTGATGTCATGGAACATCTAGTTGTCCACCTTCCGTATGAGGCATTGCTTCGTGGACCTGTTCATAATGGATGGATGTATCCTTACGAGCGATCCATGAAACATTTGAAAGGGAAAGCAAAAAATCTTGTAAGGGTGGAATAGTTGATGGGAGTTTGAATGAGGAAACATCTCACTTCACGTCGTACTACTTTGGGTCACAAGTCCGTACATGAAAAAGGGCTCCAACCAGAAATGATGATGGTGGTGTTATGCCGAGATATATTGTTGAAGATGTTCCAGACATATTCTGTCAGATTGAACGTCTAGGTGGGAAACTAAAAGAAGTTTGGTGGTCGAGTACATAAGACGCTCATAGTGCCCACACATATATACTCCTTAACTGCGAGGAGATGCAGTTATTCGAAAGGTAATTAAAATTATTTTTCCTATACATGTATTGTACTATTAATTAATAATGATCATTTGCAAAAGCTGCGATTTTGTTGCCCAACTTGAAGAAGCTATACCAAGAATATCAACTAACGATCTCAATAAAAGAAAAAGACCAACACTTTGTGAAGTGGTTAAGAACACATGTACATATAAATCACATTAATAAATATAATTAATAACTTAATTAATATGTTAGTTACACATATTAATGATATAAAATACATGTTGATTATGATGATTCACTCTACAGTCCGTGGGTTCATGAATTGATACAAGGTCTCGTCGTTAAGGTCACCATAGCACCTATGTACTTCATACGAGGTTACACTTTTCACATCTACGAGTATGTAAGTCGTCGAGCAACGGTTAACTATGGAATATGTGTGAAAGGTGAAACAAATTTCTATGGGGATCTTACAAGATATCATCGAAGTGGAATTCTATGGTTTAGTGAAGATGAAATGCGTCCTCTTCAATTGTGACTGGTTCGACCCCACCGAGAATAGAGGTGTTCGGTATAGTAAGTTTGTAGTTGTGGATATCAATGCTACACGGAGGTACAACAAATTTGAACCCTATATATTGGCATCTCAAGCAGACTAAGTTTGCTTTATTCCATATTCGAGGATCAGACAATTTGGAATATCTTGGTTAGCCGCTGTAAATGTTACACCTCGGGGCCGAGTATTGAGTGATGAACAACCGCTTTTATAGGAAGATGCAGTAAATGAAGTGGAAATACCAGAACAAGCTCTAGATGAAATCTTACTTGTTGATCCGCAAAACTCGGGATATGAAGATCTTCCATACGATATAGTGGATGAAGCCAACAAAGTTAAAGAAAGTGATGACCCAGGTGATGATTATGATGACGAGTGATTAATTAAACGTTTTTCATTGTCTTGCTTAAGTATGAACTTAATATATATATATATATTGCATTATCTTTAATTTTCATTATCTTGCTTAAGTATGAACTTAATGGTAAAAAAAATAAAACGTTCAAATAAATTATGAAACTTTGTTGTTTGGGGTTTAGAAGTGTATTACTTATGATGTTTGAGGTTTTGGGTTTCGGTTATAGGGTATATACACAATTCGTCCCTATTTCGTCGTAACGTAAGCAGTCGAAGTAAAAACAAAGTAATTTATGACGAATTAAAGACGAACAATGTTTTTACAATGAAGTAAGGACAAATTAATTTACGACCTATTGTTAGCAATCGTCGTACATCCGTAGTGAATTTACGACGAAGTCGAGATGAATTCAACATATCCGTGCCTATTTTGTCGTACATCCACCTCGACATTAGGACGAATGCTTAGTTTCGAGCCTATAAATATGAACTTCTCTCAATCCTCAAAATGCACAAGATCAATCCTTTTAGAATAGATTCTAAATCTCTTCGAGAGATTTATCAGACGCCTGAGGATTCTTTCCAAGAAACTAATTTAGCTAAATTTTAGTTTTTCGGGAGGATCCTTTGGCTCTGATAGTTCTCTCGAAGAGAATTTAAAGTCTTCATATTACAACGGTCGTCGTAACCTAGTGTTAATTCGGCGTAAAGGAAACACGGGCATCTTTATTTCGTCGTAATTTCAAAGCAACTGTCGTCATTAATTCATCGTAAATCAAGGAGCGTCCTTATGTCGTCGTAATATACGACACCGTTACGACCCCATTATGACGAAAGCTAAATTCCTATATAAACCCAGGCAGTCGCAGCCATTTCGATGCTCATTGCTCTGTCTTTAGGAAGGAATTAAATTAGGCTTGGGATTAGTTTAGGATGGAACTAGATTAGGTTTGGAATTAGTTTTAAAATATTTTTAATAACTATTTTAAATTATTAATTTCTAACCATACTGTTTTTTCATGGATCGACGATATGGCTACCGGTAGAAAGAGAATTAGGAACCTTGCAGCTGCGACTAACCCCACTTATGGGGAAACATTTCTTGGTCAGATAACGTAGACATCAGCTTCTACCTCCCGCACAGCATCCGGACAGGAGCATGTCCCTGAGAGCCAATCTCAGGGAAGATCACCGCAGGCGACTCACACGTATGTGCCTCATGCTCAGTATGAGCTTCCTCTATACTATCCTCAGTATGAGTCTGATTACCAGCCTGTATGCGGCTGATTACCAGCCTCAGTATGCGGCTGAGTTCCAGCCTCAGTATGAGCAGCCTCCTCCACAGCAGCCTCCACCACAGCAGACTCAGTATGCACAGCCTCCTCCACTGGAGCCTCCACCCCCTCCGGATGCCCTAGCTCCCGAAGCTCCTCCGGCTCCTCCAGCTCTCCATCCGGATTTGATGGTGCCACTGAATGCTCCATATGCTACATATATGGTGGAAGACCTCCTCCAGATGCCGGGACGAGAAGGTTTACCGATCATCAACCCAAACCGACCACCTAACACTTAATGTAAAATTTTAATATATTTTTAATTAAGTAATTATATATATATATATATATATATATATATATATATCAGTCTCATATATTCTTTTAAATTTTGTAGGTTTAAGACGAACAATTGCCTTGGACGGAGCGATTCAGGAATCATCAAGACAAACTTCCGGGAAGCACATCTGAACTGGACTCTTACACCGGACCATGTTCGGAGGACGTGGTACAAGTGCTTTATAGTAATTAAAGTTGCAATTCTAATTTAATTGAAATTATTTTTTTAATTATATTTCTTCTGAAATTTATTTAAAATTTTAAATGATTGTAGCAACAACATAATTGGTCTATTGTTATCAACGAGACGGTGAAGGAAGCGTTCAACGACAAGGCGATGGCTCGCCTAAAAAAAGGTTGCGGATTGGAAGGAAAAGTGGAGGGTTTTAGGGGATAAGTCGCAACCCATATACCTCAGCGATGACGTTTGGAAGGGCTTAAGGGCTTATTGGAATTTGCCTAAGTCCGTTCAAAAGTCTCTCCAGTGCTCCGCGTCTCGGTTGACGCGTTATGCTCAGGGCAATTGCCCATACCCCATACTTCCAGACAGATCTCACATGCCGGGAAAGCCCTGCAAATTGTAAATCTTCGATCTTTCTTACATTTTAATAATTATTATATTATAAACAGTTTATTGAATGCATGAGTTAATTAATTAATATAATTTTTTTAAGGCCGCTCAAGAAGGAGTACCACCATCTCTTTCTCGTCTTTACAAGGCGACACACCAGCATTCTGATGGGACGTTTGTGCATCCTGAAGCAAAAAGGATCTACAACGATGTGGAGACTCGGATCCAGGAGGTTCAGACCCAAATGTCCCAACAAAATCCCGAAGGTGAGCCGGTTCAGTTGTCTACCGTCGAACAAGACAAAATTTTTGAGCAGGTAAAGTTTTCAATCTTTTAAATATAATTTATATACATTTTAATTTTTGAGTTTTATATATGTAGCTCATATTCATTTAATTTCATTAATTGAAAGATTGTCCCGAAGAAAAGGGGACGGATGGTCGGGATCAGTACGGTTAACAATGTCCCGAGGGCGAGATCTAAAATATGCGGCGAGAATACATGATGATTCTCAGATCCGGGCAGATTTCACGGCTGCCAACAAAGTCATTTCGGAGCTCCGGGCAGACAACAAGGCCAACAGGACCCACATTAGGTCCTTGGTTGGGATGTTCGATGTTCTTGCAGAGAAAACCCGGGTCTTGGACAGATGTGGCAAGCTGTACGTCCAACCATTAACCCCGACCCCACTCTGGAAGAGTAGGCGGATATGGAGCAACGGGCCGATCACCGTAGTTCTGAGATCTTCGACGACATCAACATTAATAATTACATTTTATTTCGGTTATGTATTTTGTATTTTGAATATTATGTTTTATTATATATTATACCTTTTAAATTTTCCAAATTCAGGAATTGTTAAAATTTTACATAAATTTTAAATATTTTAAATATTTTTTAATTTAAAATTAAAATATTTTTCTAAACTAATATTAATACGACGTCATCTGGTTGTAACTATTACGACTAATTAACATCAAACTACGATATAACGTAGTCATAAACATTACGACTTGTTTATGACTACAGTCGAAGTTCATTCGTCGTAATGTTTATGACCATGTAATGTCAAATCATTACGACCAATTAACGACTAAAGTAAAAGACGTAATGTTAGCCTAAAGTACGACGAATTGTTTTACGTCTTTATTACGATGACTCTTGTTAGCCGTGATTAGTACTACCATCTTACAACGACTTGTCCATTACGACGAGCTACTAACAACAAATTCAATTTCGTAGTTAGTTCGTCGTAACACGCTTATTATAACGACCTAAAGACTAGTTATGTCTTATGCCCGTGTTTTGTTGTAGTGAACATAGATATTAGAATAATAAATATGAAAGGAACAAATTATAAGAAAATAAATAAAAAACTGAAAAAACCACAATTGCTGTGAAAAATGTCCTCAGATAGTACAACAGATTGTTTTCTAGGTAGATGGGGTTAGTTAATATGACAGCTATATTTATGATTATAAACATTAGTATTATGCTATATCTGATCTTTTTTTTTAAGTCTAAAATGGTTAAGAAACAAATCATTTTCATTGTTATTTGTTACTAAAATATATTTGATGGACCATAGTTATGGCTTAGAAAGTATAGTGAAAAGCCCTTGAACTGGTATTCTAGTTTTTTAAAAAAATTATAGTAAGAACCAAATAAAGAAACCCGAAAAACCACAACTGATGTAAAAAGTGTATTTGCTAGTTTTGAAATTTGTAAGTTGTGAAACCGTAGATTATTGTTTAGTATGATATATATATGGTCATAACTGATAGGGTTTAGGCCACAAGAAAAGAGTCAATCAAATATATTCCATCGCGGGATTACGGCAAAAACATCCATACAATTTCGTGTATAATTTTTATTTGGTCATGAAAATTGTGTATAAATTAGTAGTAAATTTCCTATTAACCGAAACCAGATTGCATTATATCGTTTGCGTATTTCAGTTTCCTATATTTTGTCTATTGTATAAAATACGGTCAAACGTAAAATGAGCAAAAGGAATCAAATAAATATAGGAAACCAATATTATTTTATTTGATATTAAAAGACGCCATCAAATCCCCATTTATTTAATTTCTATGGCTGATTCCCCATTTATTTACTTGCAACACAGAAGTTTTGTCATATATAATAACATTATACATATATATGTTTATTATATATATTTTAGACAAATGATATATGTTTATACAATATTGTCCTTACCAAAAACCCAACCGACAAAAAAAATGTGTTTTAATACAAATATGTTTGTTTACTTTTATGTTTGCAGATACACAAATGAGAAGATGAAAATAAGTCGAGGCATTGATAACATTATCTTCATGCACATCTTAGAAATGTAGATACTTCTAGGATATTAAAAATGTTATAATGTTTTTCCTATATGAATATGCATACAAAAGAAAAATACTTCAAACACATATAAGAAGTAAAAATCCCTATATATCAGACGTTTAATGTACAAAAACATATAGTATAATCACTATTAAATGCAATGGCATTAAATGTATTTTATCTAGGCAAGGGAGGCCTTTTTAAAAAAGGGTGTGAGGATGGCTCTCATGATGACACCTAAGCAATGAAAATTGTGTTAATCACATATGAGAGTAAGGTTAATTAAAAAAAATGCTCCCCAAATAATAAAAAGGGGATATATTTTTCTGAATAAATTAATTAAAAAGGCTTATAATGTTTAACAAACTATAGCAACTTAAAATGAATAGAAGTTATAAATAAAAATATATATTAGCAACAATATATTTTGAGTTGGTGGAGATATAATGTAATTCGGAAGAATAATACGAGTTACAACCTTAGAGGTACGCATCAATGAGCATGGTACCCTTAGTGTAGCTTTTAATATGTTGTCGCAGTTGCTTGCTCTATGTACCCACGAGTCGAATTTGCGTATGTGAAGGAGTGAGTCTCATAGTAAATGCACCGAGAAAATCACTGTAAAAACGCTTGTCCTTTTTTCCAAAGAAGGTAAGTAGGATTCACCATAGTAGCACTGTTGGTCGTGAATGAGAGAGGCGGAATGACGGCAGAACCGTCGAGATATCCAGTAATGTCAAAGCTATCAAGTAGGCATAAACTTGGTGACTCCACATGTAAAAATTGGTGGTAATGAGTTTAGCCACATATTCATGTTGACATCAAGGTTCATATTAGGGAAAGGAGAGTGAGGGGTTCCTGCGCTCGATTTAGAGGACTTATCGAATCGGAAACCTGAATATTGTTTCGCCGAAGGAAGCATGAGATGAGGCCATTGAAGAAGTTTGTAAGCCAAAAATAAAGTGTGAGAATGTGATAGATTTAAGATATCTCAAACTTTGTAAACTCTCGATTGCGTATATTAATCACCAGAACTCAACTTTAAATACAAGTACAATCTCATAATAATCGAGTTGTGACTCATATCATCAACAGAACAACAATGAAATCTGGCATAAGGAAATTCAACAACAACTCTTTCTTATTAAAGTTCAAAAGTTCTTCTGCTCAAAGTAAAGACTCTGGCTGCTTTTAAGTCTTTACTTTACTCTTCTCTTATGTTATCACCTCCAATGAAAATTCCACGTCATTTTTCCTATACGTTCCCTCCAATTAGAATGACTCATCTCTTCAACGCCATTCTCTTTTGACTTAAATCTCGCCTCACATAAACCTTCTTGAACTTATCAATACTTCCTCCTTTAAAACCAATCTTGTCCTCAAGCTTAAAAGGTGGAAACATCTACACAAACCCCTTAAATGACAACACTAATTGTCATGGGAAGGCTTTATATACCACTGAACCAACAGCTCAAGCTTTCCTTCTGTATCATAGCGTTTAGCCAAGACGCCCACTGGTTCGCCATCATGCACCACTTTATCAATGTAATCTTGAGGCAAGGGATTCACTACATAACCCGATCCAACTATTGCTTTCAGTTGAGAATCATGAAACACTGGATTGGCGCGAGAAGAAATCGGAAGTGCCTATTTATAAGCTACTTTTCCTACTCTCTCTAACACTGCATAGGGACTGTAATACTTAACATCTAACTTCTGTCACACTCTTTTTTTAATTGAATGATGTCTATAAGGCATCATTTTGAATATAACTCGCACCCACATGAAAGTCAACATCAGGACGGTGAAGATCAGCTGACTTCTTCATTAACTCTTTAACTCGTAACAGATTTTGCTTGATTTTCTCCAACATTAAATCTCTTCAAGAAAGAAAATTCTAATTAAAATTATGTGTAGAACCCTCCTCAAAATAAACAATAGCCGGAGGTTCTCTACCAAAAACCACTTGAAATGGAGTGAGCTTGAGAGAAGTGTGGTACGAAGTGTTATACCATGACTTAGCCCAAGATAGAAAAAACAGGTTCTAGGAAGTTGAGACATAAAAAACCTGAGATATGTTTCTAAGAAGCGGTTTAACACTTCAGATTGACCATTTTGAGGGTGAAACGCAGTGTTATAATTCAATTTAGTCTCATGCAAACGAAATGTCTCCTTCCAAATTGAAATCAAGAACATCATGTCTCTATCGGACACAATACTCTTAGCGAACCCATGGAGACAAACAACCACTTCAATGAACTTATTAGCAACATACACTATGAATAAAGGGTGTTTTAGAACCATAAAATGTGCATATTTACTTAACCGATCTACCACCACTAAGATGACACTGAATCCCTGAGTAGGCAACCATTCTATAAAATCTAATGTAATATCTTCCCAAAGACGAAGGGGTAAAAGAAATGGTTGCAACAGACCCGCATGAGATTGAGTAATGTTTATGTGTCTGACACACTGAACACTCTGAAACATGCTGCTGAATTCTCATGTAAATCGCTT
This sequence comes from Brassica oleracea var. oleracea, assembly GCF_000695525.1. Classification (NCBI taxonomy): domain Eukaryota; kingdom Viridiplantae; phylum Streptophyta; class Magnoliopsida; order Brassicales; family Brassicaceae; genus Brassica; species Brassica oleracea. The sequence continues at coordinate 36,659,466 of NC_027749.1, forward strand.
CCTAGGAAAAGGCTTGTTGTACTCTCTTCAATGAGTTTAAAACTCCTGAATAACCACCCAATTTTCTGTCATGACATTCCTGTAATATAACTGGAATGAGTCAAGATGTTTTGGGAATGATCATACGACGCTTATACTATAACTTCCCTACAAACAGTCTATAATTATCATTAAGTAACACCTGTTCCCAAAAATTTCGGATTAACACTTAAATACCAAGATCATTCTCTACCTCTTTGTACAAATCTTGCACTTACAAAACAAACAGTGTTGCTAAAGATATCAGCTGAATACTCATCATAGACACTAAAAACTCCATGCTCCGAGACAGATCATCAACTACCTTATTCTCACATCTTGGTTTTTACAAGATCTCAAAATCAAACCCCAACAATTTAATCAACCAACGGTGATACTCTATATTCACTTCACTCTACTCCAACAGAAACGCAAGACTCCTCTGATTTGTATGAACCACAAATCTCTTGCCAATCATATAGTGTTTCCACTTTTGAAACACCATAACCCCATCCATTTATTCTCTCTCATAATCCGGTTTTAGTTGTTCTCTAGGTGTCAAAGCATGACTAAAGAAGGCTATAGGAATCTTATCCTGCATCAATACCACGCCTAGTTCAAAACCTGAAGCATCAGACTCAACAATAAACTGTTTTCCAAACGCATGTACTGCTAAAATCGGAGCAGACTCTAGTGCAGTTTCAACTGCTCAAACGCTACTTGAGCTTCTTCCGACCAATGAAACTTATCATTTTTAAGTAAGATTGTTAACGGCTTAGCAATGGGAGACTATAGTATCCTATAAGGCCAAGGAAACCTCAAAGTTGTTTCACTGATTTAAGAGTCGGCCACACACGCATTGCCTCTGTTTCTACACTATCTGTAGCCACAGCACTAGCTGAAATGACGTGTACCAAATATTCAACTTGAGCTAACCCAAACACACAGTTCTTCTTGTTAGCAAGTAACTGATGATCTTGAAAAACCTGTAAAACCACCTTCAAGTGTTGCACATATTGATCCACAAATTTGCTGAATACCATAATATAATAAAAAAACACCAAAAAAACTTCCTCAACAATTATTTAAATAAGTGATTCATCAATTCTTGAAATGTAGCTAGATCATTAGTCAACCAAAAGGGCCTCACTACAAATCCATAGTGACCCTCAACCGTTCTAAATGCTGCTTTGGCCATATCCTCATCCTTCATACGAATCTGACGATAACCTAATCGAAGATAAAGCTTCGGATATAATGTGGCTCCATGTAATTCATCAAGGAGTTGATCGATGACTGGAATGGGAAACTTATCCGGCACAGTTGCTCTGTTAAGATCTTTGTAATCCACGCAAAACCTTTAAGAGTTGCTTGGTCAGATAATCCTGAAATCTAACATTTAGGCTACCATTTTCTCCATGACTATCTTGGTAGCATGCAGATATCTATAAGGCCTCACCGATACAGTCCCAACTCTTGGTAATAAGGTGATAGAGTGCTCATTACAGCATATCGGAGGTAAGCCTTGAGGTAAATTAAACACTGTTGACCATTCTTATAACAACTTTAACATTTGATTCAAAACTTCTGGTTTTGTTGATGTCATGGCCGAGCTAGTGATAAGAGCTCCACTCGCATTAACACCAGATGCACATGATGGAGTCAATGACTTGAGGTATAATCATGGAAAATGTAAGCTCCTGTCTCCAAACAAAGTCACTTTCACCCCACCATATACAAATGAGAGAATCTGCTCCTTCTAATCAACCTCACACCTGCCTAGTGTTTTAAGCCATTGAATACAAGAATCACATCAACTGATCCCAGTTCTAGAGAGATGAAGTCAGACGTGAAGCTAGTAGGATTCAGTTGAACAGTAACTGTTGGACACAGTCCAAATCCTTTAATGCAAGTAGTAACACCAAGGCTACTAGGAGCACAAAGTTTCAGATGTAGCCTCTTCACAACTTGTGGAGATATGAAGTTGTGAGATGCTCTACTATCGAGCATGGCGATCACTTCTGTTGGGGAAAAATATTCCATGAAGTGATTACTCCAGCTTCCGGCTTCCAGGTTCCTGCCTCTAGGTTCCGGGCTCCTACCCCCGGGTCTGGGTCCCTGCCCCCGGGTCTGGGTCCTGCCTCCGGCTTTCGGCTTCCAGGCCGAGTGATTTATCCCGCCTTAGGATAAATGAAAATCTTTCCTTAAGAAGGTTGGACAAGAAGGAATCTCCCTATATCTGAGAGAAAGAGGAAATATTCCAATACATATGACCTCCCTTAGAAAAAAGGGAAATATTCTATTATCTAAGGATATAATGAATATTTCCAAATCCTAAGAGAGAGGCACGACCTCAACTATAAATTCAGGTTTCTAAACCTAAAGAAGGGAGGTCGAAGACATTCATCTCAAGAGCTCACCAATTCCACAGCCGCCAAGGCGATACTCCACACCTAGAAGACCTTCTTCTTCGACACGCCTATGATAGGCAGATTCCGGCGATCACTATCAACCAGAGGAAGATATAAGCTCACTGCAGCATGTCTACAACTCTACTTACTAGCTCAGGCCACGGTCTCCAGCTCATCAGCAGGGCCCTCCATGCTCACTGAAGCACATCGACACATCATGCTCACTGCAGCATATCGACATGTCTACCATCTGTTCTGGCCATCTGCCCTCTAGAACAGATGGCTCCTACCCACTATAGAGCTACGTGCTCCCAAGGCTATGTGCCCATTAAGCCATGTGCCCACTAGAGCTATGTGCTCCTAAGGCTACGTGCCCATCTAGGCTACGTACCTCCATATACATGAACTACGAACGGCTTGATCCCTCACTGAAGGGTACGTAGGAAATTTCCACTGAAGGGTACGTAGGCAATCCCCATTGAAGGAAGTAGCTATAAATCCAAACACCTTCCATGGTCCCGTACATAGATACCCAAGGAACGACCTTGGTAGCCAGAACCATCAAGTACAGGTCAGGAGGCATCCAAGGACCGACCGTGGTAGTCGGAACCATCAATCATAGATCAAGAAGACCCTGCGACCTTCACTATTGATAGGCGGCCCTAACGACCAATCTCCCCTGCTGCTACTAAGGCACCGACGACATATACTGGACCATACCCATATGGCAGTATCCTAAGAGCAGGATCTCCTGGTTTATCAACTACCGAAGCAGGAGAATACACTTAACGACATGTCTCCTTCCTCGTATCATTCTGTAGAGCTGAGCATGGATCGCTTATACACAAAAATCCCCTAACAACTTCAATATTCCCAATCACGGCAAGTAACTTTGTTATCTTTATTGAATTAATTTCCAAAATGCATTATAAGAAAGTGTCTTAGTTTTGATGTTGACACTGGCAAGATTTCTTTTATCTCTTTTTTCTTTTCCTCCACCAATTCAACTTCAAACCCGTTTAAAACTGTAAGGATCCAAAACTCTTTATAAGTACACTTAGATTCATGAATCTTCAACCACTTATTCCCCACATTTAAAAAATGCATTCCCTTCTCATAGCATCCAACTCAGCATACGTGTATCTCTGTCTCGGTCTTTGCAACGTCTTAGGTAGAAGAATGATTTCCTTCTGATGACGCATATCCACTGTTACTACCTTCTATCTATCTCTTTGAAAATGAGTTTGAGCAAAATGATTACCCGAACGTACAGATTGGTTCACCAAAACTCTTTTATGTCTTGTATCAGTGCTCATATTCTCACCTACAACCTTGCAAAAAGCACTTGTCTCTATCCTTAACACAGCCGCAATAAAGTTGAGAAGTTCTTCGGGTTCTTTCACACGAATCACTTCCTTCATCTCTTGATTCAGATCCTTATAAAGTATACACTACAAGAAAACACAAATTTAACGACGGCCAAAATCGTCGTTATTTCCTCGGAAAAGAAGGCTTAGGAGGAAATGGCGATGAAAGGCGTTTCGTCGTTATATGATTGTCGTAAGAGAAGATTCGTCGCCATTTCCTCGTTAATTAGCGAGGTTATATTTTCCTCGTAAAGAAGAATTAAGTTTTCGTCGTAAAGACCACGTGGGGTTTCCACGTAACGCGGTCGTTGGGCTTCCTCGTAAGCTCGTAAATGATTCGTCGTAAAAGACCCGCAAAAACCTCTAAATAAATTCGTCGTAATAAAAAAGTAAGGAACACGGAAAAAATTCGTCGTAATAGAATCGTAAATAAATCCATGTAAAATCCTCGTTAAATGTTCCTCGATATTTTGTCGTTAATTTTCCTCGTTAATACATCGGGAATTACCGACGCAATTACTTTGTTTTCTATTTACTGAATTTATAAATAAAAATTATATTTATTTAATTTATTAATAAAATTTTAATTGAAATTAAATCGAATAG
>NC_027749.1:36664442-36664894 GCF_000695525.1 Brassica oleracea var. oleracea
GTTGTTCTTGTGGGTCCGATCGAAAAGTTCCATAAGAGTCGGTAAACGTCCCAACTCCTTGGCCTAAAAATAGTTAAGAAAGTTTTTATTATATATATATATATATATATATATATATATATATTAAAAATCAAAAAGTTAAATATTTAAATTACGTACCATTTCCAAACGGACGCGGGCGTGTGGCTTTTGGCCCGTACTATGTTGCATCGCCCTGTGGCCGTGCTCATCTACCGAGATACGGGAGGCGGAGCAAGACTGGACGACTCTCATGGCATCAGGATCCCTCCAGTAACGGATGAGGCCATCCCACACGTCCATGGTGATGGTTGTGGGTTGTGGGTTTGCCCCGCTCATAGCCCTTCAGGATCCCTCCAGTAACGGATGAGGCCATCCCACACGTCCACCGTGTCCAACAAACGTTTCTTCGCCTTGTCGATAAACTCTTTCCG
>NC_027749.1:36669776-36684093 GCF_000695525.1 Brassica oleracea var. oleracea
GTTATACGAGGAAAAGCTTTACTCGGTATTTTACAAGGCCATTACGAGGAAACTTTATTTCCTCGCAATTTCATCGTTAAGTCATCGTAATTTCACGAGGAATAGTTTTCCTCGTTAAATTTCCTTGCTAAAACTGTGTTTTCTTGTAGTGATAATTTCCAAATGTTGAACCTCTAGGCCTGGAATATGTGTTGACGATTCTTCAAATTCAGATACATAGTCCGCTACAAAACCATTTGTCTGATGGGTAAAGAGATGTGTACTTGGCTTATCCTCGGTTGATTTGGCAAACCTGACCACCATCACTTGCTTAAAATCATTTCAGTTCACAAAACCACCCCTATGCATCACCAACAAAAAACACTTCTTCACCTTCCCTTCCAAACATAATCCAACCAGGTCTAATTTCCGCTTCATCCTCATATCTTCCTAAAGTGAAGAAATTTTCAATCTCCACAATCCATTCATAAGGTTGACTCCCATCGAAACACGATTAACATACTCTCACGGTTTGCTAAGTTCAAATTGTCTAATAGATAACCTAGTGGATATTCTCGATTTTGTTCCAAGTTAGAACGATGTACCTGAGAAAATGAGTAAAAGGTTCCCGATTGTTGAGGTAAAGGTTGGATTGGAATCTTCCATATAACCTTCATCATCGCTTTAATCGAAGACGTAAACGACGACACCTCTTGTTACAGAGAAGTGAGATTCGAGTTCGTTGTTGCATTTGCCTCATTCAATCGAGTGTAAGCTCCCATCAGAATTGCCAAATCGTTCTTCGCTTTCATATCTAGGTCTTTATACTCATCGGAAAATCCCGATTTTGCTGATGTGGCACTTGTCGACATCGCCATTTGAAGATCGAACCATTTCATCGCACCAATGATATATTTAAGATATCTCAAACTTTGTAAACTCTCGATTATGTATATTGATCACCGAAACTCAATTTGAAATACAAGTACTCGAAAAAAGAACCACTACAATCTCATCGCGATCGAGCTGTGACTCATACGTCAACAGAACAACAATGAAGTCAAGCAAAATGAAATTCAACAACCACTCTTTCTATTTAAAGTTCAAACATTCTTCTGCTAAAAGTAAAGTCTATGACTGCTTCCGAGTCTTTATTTTACTCTTCTCTTCTGCCATCTCCTCCAATGAAAACACCACACCATCTTTCTTAAACTCTTCTCCAATTCCGTTTAATTTTTATCTTTTAAATTTATGTTTTGGGATCAAACTCTGATATATAGTTTTCGAGCTAAATTACATGATGTAGTTAGAGAGATTACAATAAATAGGGTATTGGATTTACTACTGCACGAGCATCTCCAACCCACTCATAATTTACTACAAAATGGAGTATGAAAAAAATAAAAAATCACTTCATTTATGAAGTAATCACTTTTTTTGTTTCTTCATTACTCCATTTCCCACTCCAAAAAAACTCCATTTTTGGAGTGGAGATGGAGATACCTAAGAGAGACCAACATAAAAAGGTAAAATAAATCATTTTTTGCCTAGATTTTTGGACATTTGTCGATGAGCTTGTGCTTGTGATCTTTCACGTCAGTTATAAATGAACAGAAGGAATATCATAACTTTTACATCAGTCAACAATGATAAAAAAATCAATGTGGGGCCATCTAAGATGAACTTGCTTTTGCTTGGTTTCTCTTTCTTTTTACAGTCCATGTAAAGGTTTCTTTTATTTTCTCCCTCTCTTAACAAATGGCTTGGTTTAGCTAGACTTTCTGCTCAATATTTAAATCTGTTGTTTTCAATCGGGTAATTATACTTTGTGTTTATCAAGATTTGCTGATATTTAGTTTTATTTTAGTTATTTTTTCTTAGTCAAAAGACTATGCACATTACTCAAATTAGAGATGGTCAAGATAGTCAGTCAGTAATAGACCAATCAACAAAATTCAAATCGCTACAAAATGCTTTTACAGTCTTACCTAATGAACATGTTGATGAATCTTCTGTTTGTGGATTGCAGTTGTGAATTCCTAAAATTTTCTTTTCAATATTGCTAACTCCTTCTGCTTCGTTGAAAATGTTAGCCATGCCTCTTGTTTTTAAATCATCAAAATTAGATTCATAAATCTCTTTCAAAATGCTAATATGTCGTATACTGAAACATATTTTCCATTCTCCATAAGAATGCTTCCAGTTCTACATGAAATCATGTCAGTCTGCTCTCCTCTTCTGGTTTATGGTTCCAAGAAATTGAATCCTCACCAATGAATTTCCAAACACAACCACAACTATAAAATTGTAAACCTTTAGTCCAAAAGCCATCCACCGTAGATATGTTATTTAAGCTTATGTCATGTGTATGATCTGAATCGTGCTCTCTCTTAAAAATTTACTTCATGCCAAGGTCGACATTCTCCTTCCACATGGCTAACCATGTCTAGTGTATCCTTGGTGATTCCTCTAAATAGCTTGTCATTTTGAGGTTTCCATATAAACCAAATTATGCAAAGATGTGGGTCATTATTTTGTTTTAAATCTCCGATATCACTTTTCGCCAAAATAGCTAATCCATAGTTGTGTAAACACTCCAAAATGGAAACACCAAAGGGAAAGTGGTGTGGCTGATAAACACGTATATAGAGCTGGCAGACATTAAAAATTGTATGATTTATAGATTCATTTGATGTCCCACATCGACAATGATTTTTTTTTTTTTTTTTTTTTTTTTTTTTTTTTAATGTTAGTTTCTATTTAACCACAAGATGTTATGTTGTGATCTTTCATATAAGATGATGTATATTTGGAGGTGTCTTAATTTTCTAACAAAGGCTCAAAACTGATTTATATTAGACTTCGAATATATGGATTCAGATTCTTGGTTGACAATATTCGTGGCTATCCAATATCCTAATTTAATCTTATACTGATTATTATTTGTATAGCTCACACATAAATATCTCGTTGTTGAAATAGACTCACTGGCAAGATTTGAATCAAAGAAACATCCCCTGGTACCACCAGGGATTTCCACATCTCAACATTCCATCTCTTGACCGTGACCATGGATGAAGTCACTTACTTTTATCATTGGAAGGAGGACAACATGTGCAGTAGCACAGGCCGGTCTTGCCAGTATCATTGGAACCAATGGATCCTCCCAAACTCTATCTCATAGCCAGAGTGCACTTTTTCCTAATCTCTAAATAAAGTAATTCCTTTGCTGATAAAATACTAGTCCAATAATATGATGGATTATCACTATGTCCTGATCACATATATAGAAAAGTAAGTCTACAATATATACTCGACTCGCGAAACATGAGCAACGAGAGATTATGGAAATTGGATTGGCCACCAGAATTATTTCCCTAATAAAGCGAGATTTAGTTCATAGATCATACAAAATCCTAGACTACCTTTATCTTTATGACTACAAATTTTCTTCCATTTGGTCCAATGAATCCCTCTCTTACGAGGATTTGAGCTCCACTACGAACATGCAATGTTACTCGCAAGATTTCCAAATATTTAATGGAAGTAAGAATCATGACAGAACATAGGCCGGGAGAGCTAATGAGATAGATTTTATCAGTACTTCCTTCCCACTTTTCGACAACCATCTTGCTGACCACCCATTTACTTTATTCTATAGTCTTGCCTTAATGAAGTCATATAGTCTTTATTTGGAACCAATAATGTCTTTACGAATATCTAAAAGTTATCATCAGAGAAAAATATGTGAGACACCAGAGGGCTAGCGCGTGATACACACATTCCTATTATCTTTCCTTGATCTTCCCCATAATTAAGCAGACTAACAAGCATTTTTGTGCATAAGATAAAGATGAGAGGAGACAAAATATCTCCTTGGCATAATCTATTCTTCGGGACAATAGTTCCTTTAGGTTGACCGTTTAGAAGAATATGATAATTCACTGATGTGAGACATCACATCCATTCAGCCCAGGTCTCAGAGTACCCCATATTTTGCATGCCAGGTCTAGTGAAATCACATTCTATCATGTCATACGTTTTACTCACGTTTGTCTTAAAGGCCATCCATTTATTTCTTCCTCCGCTGTTTGTTCTAAGAAAATTAATCAACTCTTGGGAAATCATTACATTATATGCAATCTATCTCCTAGCAAGAAAATGACTGGGTCTCGAAGATCAAATCGGGAAGAAATTTATTTAGTCTTTGACATAAACCTTTGAAATTGTCTTGTACCTCACATTGCACAGACTAATGGGTCTGAATTGTGACATCTCTGTTTGTTTGTCTTTCTTCGGGATAAGAAAGATGTTTGAATCATTTAGACCTGGAGCCGTGATGCCTTATGAAATAATTTCGGTAATAATACAAGTAAAGTATCCTTTTACTATGTCCCAAAACTTTCAGCGGAAAAGTGTTGTTAAACCATTAGGATCCATAGCCTTTTCCGGATGCATCACAGACAAAACAAGCTTTATCTCCCATTCTGTCAATGGAGTTTTTGAATTCATATAGTTTTTGGCCTACCAGTAATGGTAGTCTTTATGTTTAATATCACCTCGTCTATTTCTTTTTGTTTCAAAGATATTCCATAAATAATTAGTAGGAACGGCTACGGATTCTTCTTCTGATTTAACCAAACTCCTAGATTCGTCAAAAATCGTATAATCATATTCCTTGCTCGTCTTTGTGGGGAAATGGCGTATAAAAACTTTGAATTTCTTTCCCTTTCTCTCAGCCAAAAATTCTAATATTTTGTCTCCTTAAAAAATCCTCAACTTTCAGAGCTTCGGGAAGTTCCTTCAAGGAATCTGCCATTTCCTCAGCTGATGCATCATCACTTAAGTACAAGTTTTCCACTTTTTCTTTATGTTCCACCACAAGTTTTTCTTAGTTAAATATCATTTTGTCTTCCCCCACCCCACTGACTCAGGGTTTTACGACAGCTTCAGAATCTGCCATAATATTTGGATATGCTAGTAGAGGTCTAGAGAGTGTTACCTTCCAATATTATATGTTTAATCTCATCACTGTCCAACTATTATTTATCAAACAGAAAGGTTTTCTTAGACCTAATAGGATTGACAAGAATATTTGTAAGGATCAGATGATGATCTGATCCCCACATGCGCAACAACTGGACTGTAGTATGAAAACAGTTTCTCATGCAATTTTTCATTATCTAGAGTTCGGTCTGGTCGATATAGTACTTAGGGTTTTCTTTTTTTCCCCCTACCCATGGCAACACATTTCTAGAACCTGGAAATTAAAGCATTTCAAAATCGCTTAAAATTTGATTTAAAAAACAAAAATAGCCGTTAGATCTTCTTTTGCATCCTTTGTTTTCATGATGCCATATAATTGATCTCACTCAAATTACCCTAAGTAGTGAATTACTCTCTGAAATGAGAGGTTCAGTTGTAGTACTTAGGGATCAAGTTAATTGCTTGATTGATTGATTGGAGTTTTTGGTACTTAGATGAAATTAGCTAGACTTAGGGTTTTTATTCAGGTAGTCAGTATTATAATCCTACAGATGCCTAATAAGTTGTATGCATGATATTATAGAGCTCAACACTTAACAACAAACCATTAGGCTCTCGCTTTCTAGGTTTGTCTATTGACTAGTGTTGATCGATTATTCTATAGGAATATCGATCGATACACTTGTTGAAACGTCGACCGATTATTCTATTGGAATATCGATCGACGCTTTTGGTCAATCGTTAATGCGCGGGTTGAATGTGCTCACTATGTTAGGGTATTTTTGTGTACAAGCGATCCGTGCTCAGCTCTACAGAATGATAGGAGGAAGGATACATGTCGTTGAGTGTATTCTCCTGCTTCGATAGTTGATAAACCAGGAGATCCTGCTCTTAGGATATTGGCATATGGGTATGGGCCAGTATAGGTCGTCGATGCCTTAGTAGCAGCAGGGGAGATTGGTCGTTAGGCGGGGGCCGCCTATCGATAGTGAAGATCGCATGGTCTTCTTGATCTATAATCGATAGTTCCGACTACTAGGGTCGGTCCTTGGGTACATCCTGATCTGTAGTTGATGGTTCCGTCTACCAGGGTCGGTCCTTGGGTGTCTACGCACGGGACCATGGAAGGTGCTTGGATTTATAGCTGCATCCTTTAGTGGGGATTGCCTACGTACCCTTCAGTGAGGGATCAAGCCATTCGTAATTCTTGTATTGGTGGAGGCGCGTAGCCTAGATGGGCACGTAGCCTTGGGAGCACGTGGCTCTAGTGGGCACATGGCCTAATGGGCACGTAGCCTAGTGGGCACGTATCCTAGTGGGCGCATAGCCTTGGGAGCACGTAGCTTTGGGAGCACGTAGCTCTATAGTTGGTAGGAGTCGTCTGTTCTAGAGGGCGCATGGCCGGAACAAACGGTAAACCTGTCGTTATGCTGCAGTGAGCGTGAAGCGTCGATGTACTTCAGTGAGCATGGAGGGTGGTCACATGGATGTAGTTGTACCCTTGATTCCGATGGCCTGGAAGTGTATTATCAGGAAAACCATCATGCAGGACCTAGTAAATGCTCTAAGTGTTAAGGATTTTTGTGTAGGATCTTTGTGAGTACCACAGAATGATGGACAAGGCTTAGAATTCGTGAGTATTTGTATTGATTTGCTAGTAAGAAAGTAGAAAGAGACGTTTTATTATATCAAAGAGCTGGAACTACAACAGTTTTGAGTAAGAACCCTAGTTCTAGCCGCCTAACTCTTATCTCTAAGTCTCGAAGTGTCGATCTCTTGCTTTAGGGTTTAGGTTCCTAGAATTCGTGAGTATTTGTATTGATTTGCTAGTAAGAAAGTAGAAAGAGACGTTTTATTATATCAAAGAGCTGGAACTACAACAGTTTTGAGTAAGAACCCTAGTTCTAGCCGCCTAACTCTTATCTCTAAGTCTCGAAGTGTCGATCTCTTGCTTTAGGGTTTAGGTTCCCTTTATATAGTCTTCTTAAGGCGGGCCTTAGTCGGTTGGAGTAGGTTAAACTCTTCCATATTCAGAAATATGGAAGGTTCTCCTTATCGGAAGTTTTCCTTTTCCCGGGGTAAGGGGGCGGTGTAGAAACCCGTAAAAAAAAATAGAAGAGAATGGTCGAGTATCTTTGTGGTGGTCGAGTCGCGGACGATCAGATTGTGCTTGCGTGAACCATGAGTCAAGTATGCCACTAGACCATGGTTAGACAATGTGGTAGATTGATCCAAAAGACGTCTGAAGCATGACATTGTTGGAAGCACGACATGAAGACCCGAAGTTGGGCAAAAACCCTAATTTCGGTATTATGGAATTTTTCGAGGAAGCCGGAGGCTCGGGAAATATTTTCTCTCAACTTCAGAGATCAAGTGGAGTTTATTAAAAATGTTTAGAGCATCAGAAAGGGCGTAGAAAAATATTTGGGATTGATTGCGGGACGAAAATTCACTGGAAGGGTCGAAATCAGACGAATGGACCGAGAAGCACGATGTGGCTTGGTGGGAGTGCTCAGAACGTGGTGCCAACTACCCAGCAAGCTGAGTGTCTATAGAAGCTCGAGGTGGCACCGTGCATGGAAGCAGTACATGCAGCCTGACATGTAGAAGCACGAGGTGGATCGACCAAGCACGAGGTTTCGCCGCGCATGTAACCGAAGCATGCGGCCAGCCATGTGGGAGCTGCTGTGGCGCCTTGCATGAGTTCCAGTCATGCAGCCTGACATGTAGAAGCACGAGGTGGATCGACCAAGCACGAGGTTTCGCCGCGCATGTAACCGAAGCATGCGGCCAGCCATGTGGGAGCTGCTGTGGCGCCTTGCATGAGTTCCAGTCATGCAGCCTGACATCTGGGAGGAGTGGTGGCGCCCTGCATGAGTCCTGGCCATGCTGAAGAACATGTAGAGCACGAGGTGTCGCCGTGCATGCGTCCAGAGCCATGGGGAGCGACACACCGGAGGCCACCAACCTGAATCTGATTGGCTGCTGTATTCTAAAAATAGGCCACGAATCCAGATCATTTGAGGACATCCAGACCACTTCAAAGCTAGTGAAAAACGTGAGAGAGAAACCTAAAAAGAAAGCAAGTGTTTCCCGAGCTTTTTCGGGAGTATTAGGCAGTTTTCGAGAACAGTTTTTCTGCCAGTTTTGGGATAGCGCCTAAGGGAGGTTCTGTTTGAGTGGAGATTAGTCAAGTGAAGACCAGATCAGTTCAAGACCAGTCCAGACGTGGGTCTACTTGAGAAGTTTGGGAAAAAGGGTTCGGATCGCAGAAGACGGATTTGGGGTCAAGGCCACGTCCAGCCAAGGAATTGTGAGTTATGATCAATTGATTGCTGACTTGTTTTCATGCAGGTTCCCGTTACTTGGAAGTTGGATCATGGCAGGAGGCCGAGTCTAACTGAGTAACGTTTTGATTAGTTAAATGTTGTGGTTTGGTTGATTGAGTTGATAGCATGCTTAGTTATTGCTTGAGAACCGTAGTAGCATGCTAATTGTTAGGTTGATTGGTTAGTTAGCGAATGCTGAATGCTTAGATGATATCGCTAAGTTGTGGATAGTTAGGTATTCTGGTATTAGTCTTTATGCTAGATTCTAGAATATGTTTGATTGGGGTTGGGATTACTACTTGAAACCTTGTGTTATTTTAGCGGGTTTAGTATTAGTCATGTATTGGCCATATAGCATTTGTGTAACCCACAATGCTAGGCATGTTTGAGGTGGATTAGTGTTTCCTCGACCTCGTACCCAGCGGGTTTAAGGAAACCCCTTATTCGCTGGATCGAGAACACTCAGAGAGATGTGATCATGGACTATGGCTGAGTGGTTGCACGACGGGGTAGTGACCGGCAGTGACCCGAACATAATGTGGGCTATCTTGCGGTGACCCGAACGTACTGTGGGCCACAATCATCGTGTGACAACCGGCAGTGGCCCGAGCGTACTGGGGCTGTCGCGCGGTGACCCGAATGTACTGTGGGCCGCGTTCGGTTGAAAGTTCCTTCTTCTAGCCTATGTGGTAAGGAGATACGATATTGCCGAGGATAGAGGAGGAACACTAACTCACAAAGGGTCCTAGTGATAGTGTAGATGGTGTAGAGAGTTGTTGAACCCTAGATTGAGTTGAGTTTGAGTTTATGTGGTTAGCAAGTCATTAGCGGTTATGATTTTATATCGTTAATTATTTTGTTATTATTATCTGGTGCGTATTTCTGAGAATGCTTATTTATTGAATTGGATTGATTTATTGTTAGGTGAACCTCTTGCTTTAGATTGTTTGGGGTGGGATAGCGAGGGGTTGTATTTGTTTGTTGGGGATTGTAACTCGCTGAGTAATACTAGATTACTCACTCCTCACTCGTTGTTGTTTTCAGGTGACGATTAGACCAAGTCAGCCTGTAGAAGTCGCGGGGAGTTAGGCCGGCTGGTCTAGAGTTTGCATCTTTTTGCTAAAGACGTTTTCAGAATATAAATGTGTACTTTTACTCGTTTGGCTACCGACTACTTGTATAATATGTTGTGTTTGCGAACATGAATCATATATGATAAATAAGGGAATATTTGGTGTAAAATGACTTGTTGTTTCTGATATTAGCTTGTCCAGCTAACACAACGTTAGGTTCTAGTACGGGTTAAAAAGCCTTAGGCCTGAATATGATGGGACGTGTTAGTGGGTAAACTGGCCTAGTCACGAATTGAACTTCTTGTGACCTTGGCCGGATTTCCCGTTAACCCGTCATGTAGCGCTTCCAGACCATGGTGTTGGGTTGGACGGTCAGGCATATTCTTGTTTGATTGTTGGCTGGTTGGCCTTTCATCTCCAACCCTTGGTGTGGGTCGTCCATCGGTCATGTTCTTGTTTGATTGTTGGCCGGTGAGTCGACCTATACTTAGGACGGTTCGGGGGTGTTACAGAGGTGGTATCAGAGCATGGTTTCTTCCATGCGTGACACAAGTGCTTTTTATCGATTTTATCGAGTCAAAGGAGTCGGAAAAAGATGCTTTAGGAAACCAGCCACTTCCCGTAGTAAGTTTAATAGGAATAGGACTTACCCTTTTAGTTGTGTGCAGATGGCTAATCGTGGGACTGGTGATGAGGGTAGGGTTTCGACTGGGAGAGGACTGGGCTACAGATCAGACCGGGATAATGGAAATGGCATCAGTGAGATGTTTGGTTACGATAGGAGTCTTGAGAGGACAAGATCTTTTCCTGTGTACGGTAACCGGACAAGAGTGATGAGGGAAGGCAGTTTGTCAAGCAGTAGTCCAAGTTATAATCAGGATGAGAGATCTCAACATGGCCAATCCACTCAATCAAACCCACGGCCAGATCAGAACCGTTCCACAGAAAGACCACAAGATCAAGGAGTAGAAAACACCTTGAAGCTACTACATGATGTGATGACCCGAGCACTTAGTAACCAGCCCACACGAACCCCAACCTCTGAAGTTTCCAAGCTGTTAACTACCATGAAGAACATTGGATCTTACAAATATGAAGGAGGATCAGATCCAATTGAAGCCGACAAGTGGATTTCAATGATGGAAAAGAATTTTGAAGCTATGGAGTGTCCGGAGGAATACAAGAAGAAGATTGTTGTGTACGATTTGGAAGGGGACGCAACAGGATGGTGGGACAGCATAGACCGGCAACGTGGGCATACAATCACAACGTGGAAATCCTTTAAGAAAGAATTCGAGAGGAAGTACTTTCCTCCAGAAGCGAAGCATCGTCTGGAGCGTAAGTTCATGAACTTAGTCCAAGGAGATAGGACCGTAAGGGATTACGATTCAGAATTCACCAGGTAGAGGCAACATGTTTTTGATGGGCGTGAAGATGAAGGAACTATGATCCGTAACTTCATGTACGGGTTAAAACCGGTGCTTGGAAGTCGACTAGCTGGAAATAATTTCTATAGCTTATCTGATCTGGTGAAAAAGGCCGTTAATGTTGAGACTGTAGTTGAGGCTGAACGGAAGGCTACACATAATTTTGGAGAACACACCAAGCCCATCCAAGGAAAGAAGCAGAATTTCAATAAGGGTCAAAGTTTTAACAAACGTTGAGAGGAAGCATTTGGAGGCCAATCAAGTTATCAGGGTAACTCTGGAGTGTGTTACATATGTGGACAACTGAGACACATTTCCAAGTTTTGTCCCAACAACGAAAGGAGTAATCAGCGAGGTCTTTCATCATCAGGGATGCCAAATGTCATTTGTTTCACCTGCGGTAAAAAGGGCCATTTTGCTACAGAATGTTCAGTGAACAAGCCAAACCTAGCAGATCAGCAATTTAGCCAGCACCACAGAGGCAAAACCTAGGAGGTAGGGTTTATGCCTTAGAAATAGAAAACCCTGATAATGCAGGACCGTCTAAGGGTCCCAATGCAGGTATTGTGGGTGCTTAACCTCTTTGCTTGGAATTTTGTTGTTGAGAATTTGGTTAGTATTTTGGTTAAGTATAGACTGGCTGATTGCTAGGTTGCGCGTTTAGAAGTAATCAGTTTTTATTCTTGTGAGCCATAGTTAGAATTTTATATTGATGTTGTTGATTGAGATACTGTGGCAGGAACCTTGCATGTTGTTGGTAAACCCACACATGTATTGTTCGACTCGGAAGATACATATAGATTTGTGACTCCCGATGTAGCTGCCCAGTTTCTGGATTGTTTTGTTGTTGGCAGGATGAACGTGGCAGTCTTGACCCCTATAGACCAAACCCCTTAAGAAGATCAGTGAATCAAGAATGTTTCATTGGGTATTCAGGAGAAAGAATTTGTGGCAGATTTGTTGATCGTGCCTTTGGAAGGGTACAAGGTGATTCTTGGATTGGATTGGTTGTAGAGCTACATAGTTCAGAGTAAAGTTGTCGACAGAGGCTCATCAGCACCATAAAATTCGAAGACGAATTCTATTAAGGGGGGGGGGGGTGGAGAATTTAGAAACCCGTAAAAAAAAAAAAAAAAAAAAGAGAATGGTCTAGTATCTTTGTGGCGGTCGAGTCGCGGGCGATCAGATTGTGCTTGTGTGAACCATGAGTCAAGTATGCCACTAGACTATGGTTAGACAATGTGGTAGATTGATCCAAAGGACGTCTGAAGCATGACATTGTTGGAAGCACGACATGAAGACCCGAAGTTGGGCAAAAACCCTAATTTCGGTATTATGGAATTTTTTGAGGAAGCCGGAGGCTCGGGAAATATTTACTCTCAACTTCAGAGATCAAGTGGAGTTTATTAAAAATGTTTAGAGCAGCAGAAAGGGCGTAGAAAAATATTTGGGATTGATTGCGGGACGAAAATTCACTGGAAGGGTCGAAATCAGACGAATGGACCGAGAAGCACGATGTGGCTTGGTGGGAGTGTTCAGAACGTGGTGTCAACTACCCAGCAAGATGAGTGTCTATAGCAGCTCGAGGTGTCACCGTCCATGGAAGCAGTACATGCAGCCTGACATGTAGAAGCACGAGGTGGATCGATCAAGCACGAGGTGTCTCCGCGCATGTAACCGAAGCATGCGGCCAGCCATGTGTGAGCTTCTGTGGCGCCTTGCATGAGTTCCAGTCATGCAGCCTGACATGTAGAAGCACGAGGTGGATCGATCAAGCACGAGGTGTCTCCGCGCATGTAACCGAAGCATGCGGCCAGCCATGTGTGAGCTTCTGTGGCGCCTTGCATGAGTTCCAGTCATGCAGCCTGACATCTGGGAGGAGTGGTGGCGCCCTGCATGAGTCCTGGACATGCTGAAGAACATGTGGAGCACGACGTGTCGCCGTGCATGCGTCCGGAGCCATCCGGAGCGACACACGGGCGACCACCAACCTGAATCTGATTGGCTGCTGTATTATTTAAATAGGCCACGATCCTAGCTCATTTGAGGAGATCCAGACCACTTCAAAGCTAGTGAAAAACTCGAGAGAGAAACCTAAAAAGGAAAGCAAGTGTTTCCGAGCTTTTTCGGGAGTTTTAGGCAGTTTTAAAGAACAGTTTTTCTGCCAGTTCTGGGATAGCGCCTAGGGGAGGTTTTGTTTGAGTGGAGATTAGTCAAGTGAATACAAGATCAGTTCAAGACCAGTCCAGACGTGGGTCTACTTGAGAAGTTCGGGAAAAAGGGTTCGGATTGCAGAAGACAGATTTGGGGTCAATGCCACGTTCAGCCAAAGAATTGTGAGTTATGATCAATTGATTGCTGACTTGTTTTCATGCAGGTTCCCGTTACTTGGAAGTTGGATCATGGCAGGGGGCCGGGTCTAACGGAGTAACAGTTTGATTAGTTAATTGTTGAGGTTTGGTTGATTGAGTTGATAGCATGCTTAGTTATTGCTTGAGAACCGTAGTAGCATGCTAATGGTTAGGTTGATTGGTTAGTTAGCGAATGCTGAATGCTTAGATGATATAGCTAAGTTGTGGATAGTTAGGTATTCTGGAATTAGTCTTTATGCTAGATTCTAGAATGTGTTTGATTGGGGTTGTGATTACTACTTGAAACCTTGTGTTATTTTACCGGGTTTAGTTATAGTCATGTATTGGCCATATAGCATTTGTGTAACCCACAATGCTAGGCATGTTTGAGGTGGATTAGTGTTTCCTCGACCTCGTACCCAGCGGATTTAAGGAAACCCCTTATTCGCTGGATCGAGAACACTCAGAGAGACGTGGTCATGGCCTATGGCTGAGTGGTTGCAAGACGGGGTATTGACCGGCAGCGACCAGAACGTACTGTGGGCTATCTTGCGGTGACCCGAACGTACTGTGGGCCACAATCGTCGTGTGACAACCGGCAGTGGCCCGAACGTACTGGGGCTGTCGCGCGGTGACTCGAATGTACTGTGGGCCGCGTTCGGTTGAAAGTTCCTTCTTCTGGCCTTTGTGGTAGGGAGATAGGATATTGCCGAGGATAGAGAAGGAACACTAACTCACAAAGGGACCTAGTGATAGTGTAGATGGTGTAGAGGGTTGTTGAACCCTAGATTAAGTTGAGTTTGAGTTTAAGTGGTTAGCAAGTCATTGGCGATTATGATTTCATATCTTTAATTACCTTGCTATTATTATCTGGTGTGTATTTCTGAGAATGCTTATTTATTGAATTGGATTGATTTATTGTTAGGTGAACCTCTCGCTTTAGATTGTTTGGGGTGGGATAGCGAGGGGTTGTATTTGTTAGTTGGGGATTGTAACTCGCTGAGTAATACTAGATTACTCACTCCTCACTCGTTGTTGTTTGCAGGTGACCATTAGACCGAGTCAACCTGTAGAAGTCGCAGGGAGTTAGGCCGGCTGGTGTAGAGTTTGCATCTTTTTGCTAAAGACGTTTTCAGAATATAAGTATGTCCTTTTACTCGTTTGGCTAGCCA
>NC_027749.1:36684278-36691004 GCF_000695525.1 Brassica oleracea var. oleracea
TCATGTTCTTGTTTGATTGTTGGCTGGCCGGTTGGCCTTTCATCTCCAACCCTAAGGTTGGGTTGGACGGTCATTCATGTTCTTGTTTGATTGTTGGCTGGCCGGTTGGCCTTTCAACTCCAACCCTTGGTGTGGGTCGTCCATCGGTATTGTTCTTGTTTGATTGTCGGCCGGTGGGTCGACCTATACTAGGACGTGTTTGTGGGTAAACTGGCCTAGTCACGAATTGCACTTCTGGTGATCTTGGCCGGATTGCCCGTTAACCCGTCATGTAGCGCTTCCGGACCATGGGGTTGGGTTGGACGGTCATTCATGTTCTTGTTTGATTGTTGGCTGGCCGGTTGGCCTTTCAACTCCAACCCTTGGTGTGGGTCGTCCATCGGTATTGTTCTTGTTTGATTGTCGGCCGGTGGGTCGACCTATACTTTGGACGGTTCGAGGGTGTTACAGGCGGTCCCAGGGACCGGACCCGGAGAACTCCGTAGCAGGGAACCGGGGTTCCTCTGAGCGGGGACCCAGAGGTCGGTGTCCTGCCTTGGGCCTGGAGGAATTTAATACCTGAGTATTTTTTCCCAACAGTTTGCCCCTTATTGCTCGATTTCGTCATCGAACTCGGGGAATAACCGGAGTTGCTCATTCTCAGCAGGCTTCCCTTTGGTAGGACATCACTCCAGTAATCCTGCGATCCTGGGTTCCACTCAGGCCGGAGCCACACTCTGAACCCGGGGGAGGACCAGTTCCCCTATTCTAGACCGGGGTCTGGCGCTATAGAACCGCTGACTTCTTGCCGAAGACGGAGAAGCTCTGGGCTTCTGTAGGCATCTTAGAGACTGTGGTGCCTGGAGCTCTGATATTTCCTGAGGAGGAGCTTATGTATTGATGCGTAGAAGCAGGCCTTGATGCTGGCGTGAATTTTTTGGGGAGATACCGGATGGAGTTCTGGGCCTCCTCGGCTCCCATTTCTGGCGTTTTGGACAACTGAAGCCGATTCTCGCCTAATTTTGGAGATTTTATTCCCTTAAATTATGGAGATCCGCTGAGATCACAATTTTGTCGATAGGCTTTCTGAAACACCCCGACCCGGAAATTCGGAAGTTAATAGGCTTGCGGCTTTTCGGGAATCTTCCCAACGGCTTCTTCTTTATAGGCTTTCTGAAACACCCCGACCCGGAAATATTTGAAAAACACGTTGAAAATTCTTTCGGGAATCTTCCCAACGGCTTCTTCTTTATAGGCTTTCTGAAACACCCCGACCCGGAAATTCGGAAGTTAATAGGCTTGCGGCTTTTCGGGAATCTTCCCAACGGCTTCTTCTTTATAGGCTTTCTGAAACACCCCGACCCGGAAATTCGGAAGTTAATAGGCTTGCGGCTTTTCGGGAATCTTCCCAACGGCTTCTTCTTTATAGGCTTTCTGAAACACCCCGACCCGGAAATTCGGAAGTTAATAGGCTTGCGGCTTTTCGGGAATCTTCCCAACGGCTTCTTCTTTATAGGCTTTCTGAAACACCCCGACCCGGAAATTCGGAAGTTAATAGGCTTGCGGCTTTTCGGGAATCTTCCCAACGGCTTCTTCTTTATAGGCTTTCTGAAACACCCCGACCCGGAAATATTTGAAAAACACGTTGAAAATTCTAAGTAAAGATTTGACCAATTTTCAAAGGAAGAATACAAATAAATACTATAACCTGGTCAACAAAATCCGAAACCAATTACTGAAAAATTCATACTGTTACAATAAGACGGTTTGATCAAAACTCTTAAAACATTACCCCAAGTTAAAACACTCTCTCCCGATGGTCTTTATAGCATCGCGCTCCGGTCCACATAATCAACCTTACCTGCATCCGCAAAAGGAGGCATGAGTATACAAAATTACTCAGTGATGATGCTAAAACGCCCACATGCAACTCAATAATCAAACAATAAAATTCAATGTTCCATTCTAACAACCTAGCATTTCCATTCTATCAACCTAGCAATTCATTTCCATTATTTCTTACTTAGCCATTTTTCCTATTACTATCCATTTTCATGCATCCAAAACTAACAACCTAACATCCGGTTCTATCATTCCTTTACTTTAACATTTCCTAACATTTCGACCCAAAGGTCCATCAACCTGCGGCCGTAGCCAACCTGCGGCCATAGCGAAACCTGCGGCCGTAGCCAACCTGCGGCCGTAGCCAAACCTACGGCCGAAGCCAAACCTACGGCCGAAGCCAAACCTGTGACCCGTCGGTCCATTACGACACGTAGCCAAACCTGCGGCCGTAGCCAAACCTGCGGCCGAAGCCAAACCTGCGGCCGAAGCCAAACCTGCGACCCGAAGGTCCATAATGGCCGAAGCCAACATACCTGGCCCGAAGGCAAAAAAACATACTTTACTTAAATAAATCATATTCATCTAATCATGTACTTTCCATAAATTACTTCAATTCTCAATCGGTTCCTATAACATTTCCAACCTAACATTCTAATTATGGTCGAATCAAAACAACATATTTCACATAAACATCTCAATTAAACATGACATCATTTCACGCAATCTAGTATGCAATTATCCTATGAACGCATGAACGTTCTTCGATCCTTGAGAACCAGCTCAAAGAACGAAGAACGAACTTTCCATAAACGATTCCTCTAACGCATAATTATCATTCTAACAAACCAACTATAATAAAAAAACTAGTTATTAAGTTGCCACGAATCACGCCCTCACCTTGGCTGAATCTCTAGGATTCGAAGAATCTGAACTTCCTTGCGTGTTCTGGTGAAGAACTCTTTAGCTCCTCCTCATTTGATCCCTCTTCTCAAACTTCTCTCTCTACAAACTCCTTCTTGCTCTGACTTCTCTCTAAATCTAGTTTTCTTGGTTGTCTTGAAATGAGAGCTGGAGGTCTCTTTTTATACTTGTTTTTGGACTTGTTCACCAAGCCGGACATTTAGTGTGATTTCCTTATTTGTCTTGGTCAAAGACTTCCTCACCAAGCCAGTCACTTAATGCCAGTTTTCTTATTTGGCTTGGTCAAACGACTTGATATCTTTGATTCTTTCATTAGCTGACTCCCGTAGATCCGACCTTACTTTTGTATTATCCCGCAATGATGGCTAGTCAAACATTCCTTACTTCGAACCCGCATTGTCCAACAGCCGAACATTCCTTAATTGGTCTTGCAGTCTTGATCTTTCCTTACGTATGCTCTGAACGTTCCATGATCAGTTTATCATCGCTCCGCCAGTTCTAAATTTATTCCATGGGCTCACTTAGGATCCCACACATAGTCAAGATATGTTTTTATACCCAAACTTCACGATTACAAGTGTTTACACACTTAGAAAAGCACTCTCCTTGTAGAATAAAACCTCTCGCATTTTATTTCCTTCAAATTTAAAAATACTCCGGGAGCGGGTCGTTACACTTTCCCTTACCTCTTTTTTATTTCTCGCTCTTTCGTCGTCGGTATTCCGAATTCAGGTAAAGTTTTCCTACGCCCTTCTTTTAGTTCTTTAGATTCCTATTAGGCAGGTCGAACCTCTTAGCTGGTTAGGTTTTCGCGTGATAGTTTTCTTATTGCCGCGATCTATTGGATAGGAACTGTCAGAATCAGGTCTAAGCGTTCCGCCTCTTGTGTTCCTACGGCGGCCGATAGGGCCAGGTTGAAGAGAAGGATGGACTCTCCGGTTTCCCGATCGGACAGCTCTTCAGAGCCGGGCGAAGGATCTAACTGCGATCTGATGGCTCCCCTACCCCTGTCTTATGTTAATGCGGCTCCCCCCTTGGTAGGTCCTGCCTCATCGGTTGGTGAGGACGAGATGGCGGAATGGCGGGGTAGATATTCGCTCCCCTATTCTGTTATCCTCCGAGTCCCCACTCCAGAAGAACGTGCTTCCAGCTATATCCCTGGGGAGATCTCCGTCTATGAAGCTTTCTTTGACTCCAGCCTTAGGGGAACGATTCCTGCTCTGATTGTTGGTTTATGCAATCTTTTCGAGATCTCACCTTCAAAGTTGAACCCTCCAGCTTGGAGAATCCTCATAGCTATCGAAAACTTGGGTGACTTGGAGTATCTATCCCTGGGCATCAATGAGTTCCTGTTCGCATATCATCTGGCTCCTCTTAATGGAGGGGAGGGGAGATTTCATCTTCGTCCCCGCAGCGGCTTGCCGATCGTGGAGGAGCTCCGAAAAAGTGACTGGAAAGGGCTGGTTTTTAATAAAAAATGGCAGGAGAGATACGCTTTTATGATGTTCCCTAGATCTTCCTATCGATGGAATTTTATAGGTAGGAATCATTTAATCTTTTTCCAGGTTGATCATTTTTGGACCCTGTGCTTTTATGCAGCCTAAAATCATCCTGCTGCTGCGGAAGGAGAGAGAGCTGTTCTCCGAGCACGAAAGCTTCCTGTAGATCGTCGCCAGGTGAACTTCTTGGTTAGCGAGACTGTGCTGCGACGTAGCAGCCTTTGGAGTAAGCGTCCCCTCGCCCTATCTTCTTTTCTTTTTTAACGTCTGACGATTATTTCTATCTAGGAGATATGTCAGGAGGCGTTACCAGTGATCCTTTTGCAGCCTATCAGGAAACGGCGAAGATGATGTCTGTGAAGAAGGACTCCAGCGGTAGGAGTGCTTCTGGAGATTAGGGGATGATCACCGGCAGCCGTCGTTCGACAGTGGTAAAGCTGGAGCCTTCTCCATCTCTTCCAGGAAAGAGACCCAAAGTGGCGGTGTGACGACTCGATCGGCGCAGCAGTCGGCTGACATGGCTCGCTCTGCAGGGAGTTTGGCTGTGGCTTTGTCCAATCTAAACTTGAATGTGTTCCCTCAGGACGGTACTGTCTTGCCTATAGGGGATCCCTCAGAGGTGGTCCAAGTTTTTCAAGGAGGGCTTCTTCGGGTAAGTCCTATTGTATGCCCGTTTTCCCTTTAGTCGGGTAGCTTGATTGAGATCCGTGTTTTGTGAAGACCGTATCTCAGCTGCACCATATAAGGGAGCGACTATCCAGTGAAGACCTGCCGACCCTCAGAGAGGAGATCGAGGACCTGAAGCGCCAGGTGTCAGGAGAGAGGGATCAGTGTGCGGCCCGGGAGTTAGAAGTCCGCGATCTTAAAGACAAGGTGAAGGATCTGGAGAAAGTGGCCGAGGTGTCTTCAGCTGATGCGTTTACCACGAGCCAAAAGAATCAAGAGATGGAAGAAGAGATCGATGTGGGAATCAAAATTCACACTGTCGATTAACATTTAAATTAGGAAACTAGGAAAACCCTAATTTCCCAGAGGTCCCGGATCTCTGCGAGAGCCAACGGCAAGTGGCCAAATATATGCGGAAATCATGAAAAGATAACAAACAAGTTTAGAGAAAATAGTAGATCTTATTTCGAGTCCGCATGAGAGCGTTGCGATCATTACAAGAGATCATAAAAGCTTTGGCCGCAAAGGCTGTCAGCGAGTTACCTAGTTCTAGTGGCGTAAAAGCTCAAACCTAGTTGACTCGCAGCTCGATAACAAAAGACGAAGAAAATACAGAAAAGGTTTTTGATTGATTTCGGACTGAACCTTATGAAAGGCTGCCTACGTACCCCTTTCGAGGATCAAGCCGAACGTAGTTCAAGAGTGAACCAAGAGATCGAACTGCATGTGCACGTTCGTCTGGTAATCGGGTGCCAGTCATGGAAACAGAGCATGTCGAGAATAATGCCTCAGAGTTTGTAAGTGCCGAGAGTTCTGAGTCTAAAAAGTTGTCCCCGTGCCTCTAGCCTAGGACTCCTTATATACTCGCTCCTAGGTCGGTTTACACTTTTTCATCTTCTGCCCTTAAGCCATCATAACTTAAAAATGGAGATATTCCGTTTTTTCCGATCTTTCTAATTATCTTCGAATACTTCATATTTATCCGCGGAAACTTGACATTTATCTTTCCTTGCGAACCAAGCATAAATCGTCCTACGGTTTATGGGCTTTTGGTTAAGAAATCGTAAGTGGGTTTCGAGTCACGTCTTAGGTCTCTTTGGGCCGTTGTTTGACTCGAAACGTTTATTGCAGCTTCTTTCGATAAAAACGAAGTTTCCGCAGTTATTATTGTAAAGTTCGATTGATGACTTCAAATGACGAGAAACATGAAATGGGTTGGCAACGGTCTTCGGGAGATAGCATTAAAGAGTAGACGAGAATTAATGGATTCGTGTCGTTTCGATTTTTAAGAAAGCACGGTCGCTACGTAGCTACCGAGCCATGTACGTAGTCGGTCGCAACGTAGCGACCCGTGTACGTGCTCGGTCGCTACCTAGCGACCGAGCTTCGGTGAGAGCTCGGTCGCTACGTAGCGACCGAGCCGTGTACATGCTCGGTCGCTACGTAACGACCGAGCTTCGGGGAGAGCTCGGTCGCTACGTAGCAACCGAGCCATGTACGTGGTCAGTCGCTACGTAGCGACCAAGGTTCGGGGAGAGCTCGGTCGCTACGTAGCGAGTGAGAGCTCGGTCGCTACGTAGCGACCGAGTTTTGGTGAGCGCTCGGTCGCTATGTAGCGACCAGCTTTTGCGCTGGTTGCTACACGGTAACCACTTGTTCGCGTCTTTCTCCGATTTTTCGTGATTGTGTTTTCTCCGCAAGATTCTTTGTAAAAATAAATCTTTTTCTAAGATATATTTTTCGTAAAAACGTTCATGCCGATTTTTACGGACTTTCAGACATTGATACCGTCGTGACCGATTTTGACCCCAACAGT
>NC_027749.1:36691271-36718199 GCF_000695525.1 Brassica oleracea var. oleracea
TGCGCTGGGTTTAGGGCAAGACCTAGGTTTACTCCTGGTTTTAGAGGGTGCGATGACTAATTCGGCTTACGTATCCCGTTTCAGTTTCATCCTGATTCCATACCGATTTAAAGTCCACGATAGGTTCTCGGCTTATACGACTTGTATGGTTGGAACCGAGTATATCTCCAAGGACAATTTTTAAGCCTCGTGGAAGTGCTGACCAAAAATTTTGGGTTTCTTTTATAGCGCTATTATCCTTGTGTTGGATGTACAAGAGTCATCTCTATGAGATGGCTAAGTCTGTTTAGGACGTTAAGAGTTTGTTGTGATCAGCAACAAACTTAATGGTTAAAATTACTGTTTCGAGTCTTTGCGAAGGATATATTTTGAGAAGATGTTAGTGCGTATGACTGTCTGGTCTTCCAAGAAAGTGTTTTTATCTAGGAAGGAAATTTCGTCGAAGAACGAATCTTCAGGCGTCTGCGACGCCTCGCGATGCTGAAGATTTGTTATTCTTCCGTATGCCGCGTTTCGTGCTTGAAATGTTCGCGGGCTTGATGATGTTTCGCGATGTTGCAAGGGATTAGTCTTAGCCCTGCGTTTGGGAAACATTCTGGTTTGACTACGGATGTTCGCAGCCAAAATTGTTGTTCCTGTTTCGATTTGATTTGCGATCGAGGAGTTAGGACCAAGGGGTCGCGTAAATTTGTCCTCGGAAAGAGGCATCCTCCTATACCGTGCTTTGTGTGGTTGCATCTTACGGCCCTTGAGGCCGTGTTCCCCGTTGGCGAGGTAAGCACTATCCCCACTCCAGCTCCTCTGACGTTACTTGATCCATCAATGTGCAGGATCCATTCTCCCTCTTCTAGTTTCACCTCGGAGGCGTACCTCCTGCTCCAAAGCTGGGAGCAAGGCAGGGGAGAATTCAGCCACGAAGTCCGCTAGGACCTGTGACTTTATAGCCGTGGCAGGGTGAAATTTTACGTCGTACTCCCCTAGTTCCACACCCCATTTGGCTAGGCGTCCAAAGACTTCTGGTTTGTCGAGGACCAACTTTACAGGGAAGGAGGTAACAACCACGATTGGATGAGCCTGGAAGTAGGGTCGGAGCTTGCGAGCGGCGACTATCAGGGCTAAGGCCAGCTTCTCTAGATGAATATAGCGGGTTTCCACGTCCAGGAGAGCCTTACTTACGTAATAGATTGGTAGCTGCTTGTTTCCCTCCTCGCGGACTAGGACGGCTCCCACGGCGTGTTCAGAGACTGGCAGCAGGACTTCATTGAGTAGTGGCTTGGATAGGAGAGGAGGAGTGGTGAGATACGACTTTAGCTCTTGGAGAGCGGATTCGCACTCTTCCGTCCATTGGAAATCGCTTGGATTCTTGAGGGTTCCGAAGAAGGCCTGAGATTTGTCGGAGAGTCTGGAGATGAACCTGCTCAAAGCCGCCATCCTTCCCGTTATCTTTTGACCCTCCTTGACGTTCTTTGGGGAAGGGATTGTGTGAATGGCCCTGATTTGCTCCGTGTTGGCCTCGATGCCCGGTGGGTTACAATGTACCCCAGGAACTTGCCCGAGCCGACCCCGAATGAGCATTTGGCTGAGTTGAGCTTCATGTTGTACTTCCGGAGGGTGGAGAAGGCCTGCTGTAGGTGAGATACGTGGTCCTCCGCCTCTAGGGACTTGACCAGCATGTCGTCGATGTAGACCTCCATGGTTCCCCCGATATGGTTTGCGAACATCATGTTTACCTGCCGTTGGTAAGTTGATCCCGCGTTCTTCAGGCCGAAGAGCATAACCTTGTAGCAGTAGATCCCTCTGGAGGTCATGAAGGATGTTTTCTCCTTGTCTTCCGGATGCATAAGTATTTGATTATAGCCTGAGTACGCGTCCATGAAGCTCATCAGCTGATGCCCCGCAGTGGCGTCCACCAGCTTGTCGATATGAGGCAGCGGGAAGGGGTCCTTTGGACAGGACTTGTTGAGGTCCGTGAACTCGATACAGACTCTCCACTTCCCGTTCTTTTTCTTGACCACGACGACGTTGCCTCGACATTCCGGATATTGCACCTCACGAATGAACCCCGCGCCGAGCAGGCTCTTGACTTCATCGTTGATGATTGCGTCTCTTTCGGGAGCGAACTTCCTTCTCTTTTGTCTGACGCGTTGATGTAGGGGATCCACCTCCAGCTTGTGCATGATGATCTCCCTGTCGATCCTTGGCATATCTGCGTGGGACCAAGCAAAGCAATCGGAGTTAGACCTGAGGAAGTCTACTAGTCTTCTCCTCAATCCTTTGGTCAGCTTGGAGCCCATCTTGAGATGTCAGGTCTGATCTCCTTCGGTTAATGGCACGTCGTCCATTTCCTCTACCTCGGGTTCTTCGGTGTGATGAGCCGGAGGCTTACTCTGTAATTGCTATACGACCTTGGTCTTTCCCTTCAGAGTAGTCTGGTAGCAGGAGCGGGAATACTCCTGATCCCCTATGATCGCCTTTATGCCCCAGGGTGTAGGGAATTTAACCATTTGGTGAAGAGTTGAAGGGACGGCTCCCATGCCGTGAATCCAGGGCCGTCCGAGGATCATATTGTAGGACGAGTCGCAGTCAACAACGAGGAACTTGGTTGACATGTTGACCCCTTCCGCGTACACGGGGAGGGTCACCTCTCCAGTGGTTTGTTTGACTTCCCCGCTGAACCCTATAAGTGGGGTTGTCCTCCGAGTTAGAGCATTTTCCTCCAGCCCCAGGACCATGTATGCGGCCTGGAAGATGATGTTGCCGGGGCTTCCATTATCTACCAATAACCTTTTCACCAGGAAGTTCGCTACAGTGAGCGAAATGACTAGGGCGTCGTGATGCAGAGTGAGAACTTTCTCCTGCTCCTTGGCCTTGAAGCTTATTTCGTCTGTGCCTAGGAGCAGACGTTTTTGCTAGGCTGCTTCTAGGCCGTGCTTAGCGTTCCAGGTCCTTTTCTTTGCGGCTGCATGGCTTATACCGCTGATCTCTGAACCGCCCGATATGACATGAATCACTCGGTCCTGACGAGGTGGCGAGATGGGAGCAGCTTCAGTGGGCTTCCTCGTTGTCTCCTTGCTTAGATGGCTCTTGGCCTTCCCGTAAAGGAATTCCCTGAGGTGTCCTTTCTTAAGCAGCTCGTTGACCTCGATCTTTAGTGCGACGCAGTCCTCTGTTTTGTGACCGTGGTCTCGGTGGAAGTCGCACCAGAAATTAGGGTTCCGGAAAGAGTCGGGTGCTTTCATCTTCTGAGGCCACTTAACCTGTTGGCCCATCTGCCTCAGAACATTGATCAGCCACGGCCTTGAGACGGAGAGGTTAAAGATGTCTGGCCACGTGGACACTGTCATCCCTTCTGCCTTCACGATCGGCCGGTACTGGTATCTGCCCCGGTTTCGATTTCCGGAGTCCCTGGCTGGTCTTTGAGAGTGTTTCTCATCTCGCTCGGTTCGGTCTGGTCTGATCGTCTTTGGATCTGGTTTTGTTGCGCCTTAGCGCGGCTGGCGACGTCTTCCTCCCATTTTACATGCGCCCAGGCTCGAGATAGGACGTCTTCCACGGTTTTGCACTGGTATTTGGTTAGCTACTTATAGAGGTCCCCGTCGGGGAGCAAGCCTCTCTTGAAGGCAGAGATAGAAGTGGGGATGCTGCATTCGGGAATAGCCACCTTCTCTTGATTGAAGCGGGCTATGTAGCCTCGTAGGGGTTATGCTCGGTGCCGGAGGATTTCGTAGAGGCTGTCAGAGGTTCTCCAGGTCCCTGCTGCTGGTGAAATGTTCCACAAATTTATCGCTGAGAACCGCGAAGGAGGCTATTGACCTGGAGGGTAGGTTGATATACCACTGCAGTGCGGGTCCGGTCAGGGTGGAGCTGAACCCTTTGCACATGGTAGCTTCACGCGACCAATTTGGGAGTGCTACGGCGAACATCCTTAGTATGTATTGGGCGACGTGGTCGTCCGGATAAGTGGTGCCGTCATACGCCTTTATGCTGGGGAAGGAGAACTTCCTGGGCAACTCGATCAAGGTGATCTCATCCGTGAAAGGAGTATCGGCATAAGAGTCGGGGTTGCTCTTCCGGATAGGGGGAGCTACCCCTGGGAGCCTCTCTACTATGGACTGCATGGCATCGAGCCTCTTGATGAACATCTGTTCCAGGTAAGCGACCATGGGAGACTCCGCCATCTTTGCTCGATCAGGTGCTTCCTTATCAGATTTCAGCTCGGGTTCGCTATGTTCCACGTCGTAGGTCTGGGCATCCTTAGCCTTCTCACGTGTTGACGCGTCTTTCCCCCGACGCCGTAGGTGGGAGATTCACATCGGTTCCAGAGTTGGGTGTCTCCGGAGTAGGCATAGGGCGGACCTGAGCTCGGAATCAACACTTCTTATTACTTGCCGTGTTGAGGGCTTGGTTCTCGTCACGGAGGTTGAGATTCTCTGATTTGAGCTGGCTGAGCTTGTCGGCGCTCTGCTCCAGTTGCTTGGAGTGTTCATTGAGCTTCTGCTTCAGGCTCTGGAACTCCGAGGAGAGCTCGGGATTGGTCTCATCCCGAGTTTTATGCAACTCGGTTACTTGATTCTACAGACCATCGATTTTCCTCTGGAGTTCGGCCTCTCTTTGGGTAGCTTCGGGTAGCTCATCCTGCTCGTCCACCGCCAATATCACGTAGTTTAGATTACCCCTCTCCTTCCAGTGCCAAACTGTTAGGGGATTTTTGTGTAGGATCTTTGAGAGTACCACAGAACGATGGACAAGGCTTAGAATTCGTGAGTATTTGTATTGATTTGCAAGTTAGAAAGTAGAAAGAGACATTTTATTAGATCAAAGAGCTGGAACTACAACAGTTTTGAGAAAGAACCCTAGTTCTAGCCGCCTTACTCCTGCTTTATGGTTTACGTTTCGGATAGGCTATGGATTTGACCCATTTTCATCCATAGTTTGTAGGTGTTTTTACTAATAATTATATTATTATAGAGTTTATTTATTATATTTATAAGAGCAGGAATGTTTTGGAGATAAGTGATGATTTTGGACCATTTTGGAGATATTTTGAGCAAGCACCCGAGATTACCATCGAGATCGACTATCGATCGATATTGGAGAGCTAGAATCGATCAATACACAAGACATGGTGTTGATCGACAGCGAAGCGCGCAGGAAGCCCGTTTGGTCACAGCCAACTTGAATCCCAAGATTTCACTATTTTACAAGATTGCCCCTGACGAGTTTTTACCGTAAGTATATAAGCTTTGCCGTCATGTTAGAGGCAAAGTGTGCTTTCTTTGTGTTTCGTTGTTTTATTGATAGAAAGGAGAGAAGATCCATAGTTATAATTTGTGATTGGAACTCCATAGATATCTATATTATTATTCTATGAAGTTTTTATACTTAACTGTTGCTAAGAATTGCTTAGCCATGTCTGAGTAGTTCTTTTGTTAGATTTTAGGGTTTAAATAGGTTAGGAGAGATTAGCCCCAACTATAGATTGCTGAGTTGTGATAATCATATTTAGGATTGTTCATTAATGCATGTTTCTAGATTAGCTACCTAGAACCTGCCCTTGGATAGATTGATAAAAGCCATAGCTTTATTCTCATCCTGAAAACATTCTAATAGAGCTATGTTTCTTGCTATGAGCAAGGCAGGAGCTGATCTAGTGAGCTTAGTAAGCATTCATTCAACCTGCGCATAAAGCTTGACTAGCGTGCGTCGATCGATATCACACTTGAATAATCGATCGACGGTGCAAAAGGTGTATCAATCGATACGCCCATTGGAATATTGATCGACACGTTCTATAGATCAATATAACGAGAGTTGAGATTATAGATCTAGTTAATAGACAACAAGTCAATGCCCGCAAGAGCCGAAAGACTTGTTGATCAAATAGTTGAGCTTTACATTATCATGCATGCAACTCATTAGGCATCTATAGGATTATAATTCCAACTTTCCTGAATAAAAACCCTAAGTCAAGCTATTTCCTTTATAAGCACGAAAACCCCAAAAATCTGCTATTGAACAAACACTTGTTCAATATAAAACTGCAATTTACTTTTAAAACTCTTAAAACATCTTTGCTTAACAAATCATGTTAGAATCCTTAGGTTCCCTAGCTCTCTGTGAATTTGATCCCTAAGTACTACAACTCGACCTCATATTTGAGAGAGTATAAATCACTCCTTAGGGTAATTTGAGTGGTATCAGTTCCCTTTGTATAGTTTTTGTAAGGCGGGCCTTAGTCGGTTGGAGTAGGTTAAACTCTTCCATATTCGGATATATGGAAGGTTCTCCTTATCGGAAGTTTTCCTTTTCCCGGGGGAAGGGGGCGGTCCCAGGGACCGGACCCGGAGAAGTCCATAGCGGGGAATCGGGGTTCCTCTTAGCGGGGACCCAGAGGTCGGTGTCCTGCCTGGGGCCTGGAGGAATTCAATACATGAGTAGTTTTCCCCAACACTAAGGGTGTACATCACTGTCGCGCGGGATCAAGTCGAGTCTGTAAGACTTTTATCTTCTCCTTTATAAAGATGAGACGTTTCCCTCACGGTGGGAATTGGTCGGAGTTGGCCGCAAGTCAGATGGAGAAGCCGGGAACGTCTGCATAAAGGGTGATGCTTCTTCTCATACCCAAGATACTTGTGCTGCTTCTGTAGCTATACTCGGCCTTAGTTCAGGCAGGACTTCAGTTTGCATTTCTTGAGGCTTTCTAGTTCCATGAATCGTGTGGAGGAGTGTATGGGTCAGGACCCATGAATTCTAAGAGGGAGAATCTTGGCGAGGCTAAGGATTAGGGGGATGAGGAGGTTTAATAACACCAATAGGCCGAAATTGAGGATCCTCATGCTTGATTCTGCTGGCCTTGCTTGCGCCTCATGAGCTTGCAAAAGCTGTAATGGACTTTCATTCAGGTTTTCTTACCGGAGTAGATCTCTTGGACATGTTGTTTGTGGTGAGCAGTAGTGCCCATGCCGAATAAAGAAGACAGAACCATTAGTTGAACTCTGCCATTGATTCATCGCCACTCTCAACTACATAATATTGCTGTCTGCCCCCGGATGTAGGGTACAATCAATGCTAGGATGACCTTGTGTCGGGCTTTCTTGGAACACGGAGGATCCTGGACGTGTTTTCCAAAAGTCTGAAGATTTAGAGATACATCCTTCTAAAACTCATGGCTCGTGGATGCGATTCTTCATAAATTGGAGGTTGTATGGACTTTCGTCTAGGAACCCGGAGACTGGATGGACTTTCATCTAGGAACCCAGAGGCTGGATGGACTTTCGTCCTAGAACCCGGAGGCCGGATGGACTTCCGTCCTGGAACCCGGAGGCTGGTTGAACTTTTGTCCAGGAACCTGATGGTTGTGTGGACCTTCAAGGGGACCTTCTCGTATATCTTTTCGACTCGAAGTCACCTCCGTCAGGTAGACTCTCGATGATTGCTAGGTAGGCTTTTTTGAGCAGTGTTTTCCTTTATCAAAACCTGGGAGCGTCTTCTAATGCATCGTCCAACTACCCTTGGGAAGACTTACAGACGGAACCAGATGTGTTAGGTTCGTGAACTTGGAGTATAGAGATGCGTCACATTCCACCTTCCGTAGATGGATTACTCGTGAAATTTTCCCAAGAGATAGGAGGTCTCTCTTATGGACCCAGAGATTCAATAGGTGGATCATGGGATCGAACGGAACCGTTGTATTGCTTCAAAACCCGAAGATGTTGTTGGGATCTGAAGGTCATTTCTTGAGCCCGGAGGTCACCTTTAGAACCTGGAGGTTGAGTACGGACTCGGAGGTAATTTGGGAACCCGGATGCTCCTTCAGACCCTGAGGTCGTATTTAAGACCCGAAGGCCGTTTGGGAACCCGAAGGTTCCTTCTGGACCTAGAGGTCGTTTTGAACACAGAGGTTTCTTTTCGACCCGGAGGTCAATTTGAACCCGGAGGTTGCTCTGGACCCGGAGGTTGTTTGGCAACCCGTAGGTTCCTTCTGAACCCGGGGGTGGTTTTGAACCTGGAGGTTTCTTTTGGACCCGGAGGTTGTTTTGAACTCGGAGGTTGCTCTAGACCCGGAGGTCGTTTTGAACCCGGAGGTTCCTTCTAGACCCGGAGGTCGTTTTGAACCCGTAGGTTTCTTTTGGACCCGGAGGTCGTTTTGAACCTGGAGGTTGCTCTAGAACCGGAGGTCGTTTTGAACCTGAGGTTGCTCTGGACCCAGAGGACGTTTTGAACCCGAGGCTATATAAGAGCCTCGAGGATTACCTTTTCCAGGCCCTGAGATCTTTTCATGACCCGGAGACTGCTTGGGGACCCGAAGGTTCTTAATAACCCGGGGGTTCTGATCTAATAACCCTGCGGTTATCATTAGACCCAGAGTTCGTAAGAACCCGAAATATTTGGTTTTCATAGGGACCGTACTCCGCCTTCCTAGGCAAGGCTACTACCGGTACTTGTTTGGATTTCGCATTCTGCCGCTCGGAAGCTGGCCACTATCGAGTTCCTATGTTGTATTATACTTCTGCAAGAAGTCACTGACAGGCTTAGAGGGTGCTGGTGTGGGTGTTATGACACAAGTGCCAAGCTTCGCTGCTTTCCACGTCTGGAGAACCAGGGTTTTAATTTCTCCCTGTATTTCACAGTACTTTTGCAATAATTATACCATGTGTTCCCTGTATTGTTTAGCACGTAGCGTTTTAATACATCTACTTTTCACAATGGTAATTTAGGGACTCCGATGCGCCTTAGGCTGCACAAGAGTTTAGGTAGTTTTGACAGCATACTCAGTCTTGCGCAGACCCATTCCTGCTTTATGTCTCATACCCATTGTCGCTCCCTGTAAAAACTCTGAGTTTAAATACAGTACTTTGCGTTTGTACTTATGCCTCATGCGTTGTTGCAGGAATTGGCATGTTTCGTACGATGCTCCCTGCGTAAGAGTAAGCGTGCAAGCTCCGTACGCAGTACTTTGCATGTTATGTAATATGCTCCCTGCCTGAGAGTAAGCGTGTAAGCTTCTCAGGCAGTACTTTGCATTATATGGAATATGCTCCCTACCTGAGAGTAAGCGTGTAAGCTCCTGAGGTAGTACTTTGCATTATAAGTAATATGATCCCTGCCTGAGAGTAAGCGTGTAAGCTTCTCAGGCAGTACTTTGCATTATATGGAATATGCTCCCTACCTGAGAGTAAGCGTGTAAGCTCCTGAGGTAGTACTTTGCATTATAAGTAATATGATCCCTGCCTGAGAGTAAGCGTGTAAGCTTCTCAGGCAGTACTTTGCATTATATGGAATATGCTCCCTACCTGAGAGTAAGCGTGTAAGCTCCTGAGGTAGTACTTTGCATTATAAGTAATATGATCCCTGCCTGAGAGTAAGCGTGTAAGCTTCTCAGGCAGTACTTTGCATTATATGGAATATGCTCCCTACCTGAGAGTAAGCGTGTAAGCTCCTGAGGTAGTACTTTGCATTATAAGTAATATGATCCCTGCCTGAGAGTAAGCGTGTAAACTCCTGAGGCAGTACTTTGCATTATAAGTAATATGATCCCTGCCCGAGAGTAAGCATGTAAGCTCCTCAGGCAGTACTTTGCATTATAAGTGCTTCGTACCCCACATGGGAGTAGGCTCTTGAGTACGAGTACTATATTTTGACCACATACTATGGCTTGTGCTAGCCCATTCCTTCGATTGTCAAATATTTTCCATGCGTCATGTGTGTGGGTTTTCCACTTATGCGCAAGATCATAGGATCTAGTAATCCCTTTTGTTGATCTGGAGGCAGGGATGGTTGCAGGGGTCGGAGCCGGAGCTTTTCTCGACAGGAACCGGGAGGCCGGTGTCCTGCCCGAGGCCTGGATGATATTTCCCAACCAGTTTGCCCCTTATTTCTCGATTTCATCCTCGAACACGGGGAATAACCTGTGCACTCAAGTCAACCGGAGTTGCTCATTCTCAGCGGGCTTCCCCTAGACAGGACATCGCTCCAGTATTCCTTCTTTCCCAGGTTCTTCTTAGGTCTGTACCGTGTTCGGACCTAGAGGAGAACAAATTTCCCCGGGACAGACCGGGGTCTAGTAGATGTTTTCGGGTTTAAGGGGGATTGTGGCCTGAAGTAATTCTCTCTGGTTGGCGCGAGACCTGATAGAGAAACGCTCGATGCTTCAGTGGGGATCAACACCGGCTTGTCGGTGGCAGGTCCTTTGGGCTTGGCGTGAATAGGACGTCGCTCTGAAGTCTCCTTTTCTGGGTTCTTTTTAGGCATGAGCCGTGTTTAAACCTGGAGGAGAGTAGATTTCTCCGAGATAGACAGGGGTCTAATGGATATTCCCAGGCTTGTGGCTTGTTTAGGTCGATTGACCTAGGGAGATTCAGGATCCTGGCCTTGGAAGTCGATGGATGGCAAGAATCGTAGGTTTGGCTGGTGAAGATCACTTGTATCATTTGAAATCTGCTGTAGGTGATCTGTTGCCCTGCTCGGAAGTAGAAATTCTTGATCTTGGATTCGCATTGCAGTGATAAGTGAGATCTGTCTTCCTGGCGCAGGACCTCGGGGAGCATAGTCACATATTTCCTGGATCCGAATGGCACTTGACCCGGGGCGAGGAAAAAAATTATCGACTTACTTCTTGCTTAAGTGCCCCATGACTGGATATCAGCTGGAGAATGATCTTCTGAAGAACCTACACCCTGACTCTAGCATGGGGAAGTTCCGTACTAGGTAGTAATCGAGTGAAGACCGCGAGGAACGAGACCCTTTGTTGAGGCGTGAAGGCCGATTCTTTGTCGTACTACCCTGAGGTATCGACGTACATCGTGTAGGAACTTGTAGTCCCTAACGATTCTTCTCCGGAATCTAAGGCTCTAAAGGGCTTCACGTTCTGATCCTGTTGGACCTGTAGATTTTTCCTGGAGGTTTCGAGGAGTTAATGCTCTGGCACGGGAGGACCTGTAGATGTTGCACCCGGAGGTGAATCTTTGTTTTGCTGTCTCGAACCCAGAGTCTTTATTGACTTAATACAACATCGCGCTCTGTCCTCCGGAGATGAACCACTTTCGATGTTGATTGGATGTGGGCTGTTGTCGAGATTGCGCCTGTTGCTTCCGTGGAGCCGTTTGGAATACCTTCAAGATCTATAGGACAGCTTCGTGGTTATAGAACCTTTGTGGGATGCGTGGTCCTGCAGTTTTGGGTACTCTTAGCTGGTCTGAAGTCTTTCCATTTTGTCATGTTGGATGTATCTTCTCGAAATCCGTCGATTACGGAGGTATCCTCTTGAGGACCGAAGGTTCTGGAATTTATCCTCCTGAAACATGGAGGTTTGTGGGCTTCATCCCCTAGAAACCCATAGTTTGTGGAACTGGTTCTCTTGGAACCCGAAGATTTTCGGGTAGACCCTTCTGAAACATGGAGGTTCCCGGATATTGGCGAGCTCCTCTGTCTGCCTTGCCAATGACCTTTGTACCTCTGGCGTATGGAGCAATATTTTTGCTCTTTGCACCAGGACGGCACTCCCTGCGTGCTTTTATTTTTTCAGGTAAAGCGACAGTACTTCTCCATCCCTGGGCTTGGAGAGTATGGGTTGACATGATCTCATGTGATCTTTGACCCGGATTGGTCCATAGGCAGGAATTGACCTATGCTTGGAGCCGGAAT
Organism: Brassica oleracea var. oleracea; assembly: GCF_000695525.1. Taxonomy (NCBI): domain Eukaryota; kingdom Viridiplantae; phylum Streptophyta; class Magnoliopsida; order Brassicales; family Brassicaceae; genus Brassica; species Brassica oleracea. The sequence goes on from NC_027749.1 coordinate 36,702,915, forward strand.
CGGTTGTTTAGATAGCAAGAGTTCTCCAGGATGAGGTGATTCTTCTCTTGCTTCACAGGGGTTAGCGTTTTCTTATGCATACTAGGACATGATTCATCCACTCCTGCTGTTGATCATCCGCGTATATTGATTTGCTCATATTCCTTGAATTTCCTTCTTTGTACGCGGTGTTGGATGACTTGTTGTAGCTTCTCTCTGCCCCCGCTTGGGTGAGCCACTCTCAGCATTTCACGATGTCATTTAACGTCCAGGCTGCTCTCTGCTTCCCCTTGGGTGAGCCACTCTCAGAGTTTCATGATGTCATTTAACGTCCAGGCTGCTCCCTGGTTCCCCTAGGGTGAGCCACTCTCAGCGTTTTCTGGACGTCATTCGATGACTCGTCGCCTCTTCTTGAATCTCCTTTGCCACGGGCATGTTGATGGGAGTTGTTGATGCGTGTAGCCCCTTGGGTTAACGCTTAGCTCATCTGCCCCTGCTTTCCTTGTGGTCGTATTTCTTCAGAGGTATATAAGGGTACATTGCCAGGAAAAGCGGTATTAAGGTGGTCGGAAGCTGGGATCCAGAACCTGGAAGATGGGATTCGAAACCTGGAAGCTGGAACCCGGAACCCGGAACCCAGAGGTTTGGCTTTTTCTTTTGGATGAATAGTAGCGGGAACATGTGTTCTCCGGCTTCTTTTTCTCCCATTTGCTCCAAATGAATAGAGGATATGAAGACCAGCACTCCTTGATGTAGGATTAGTATTTTCCCTGGCTCCTTTGCAGGAGGTAGAGCAGTAGTGTTCCCGGCGCTTGGGCAGGGTTCCTTTCGCGGAACGACTCCAATGGAATTTGATGAGTATTCAAAGGCGTTCTATCCACTTAGCTGTCAGGCTTATCTAAGATTCCGCTACCACTTAGATTCTAGAACCTAAAGAGAGAGGTGCTTCTCCAGTTACCTCTTAGTGGTTATCTGGTATGCCTGCAGTATTTCCAGGAACTCCTCTTCTGGCTCCTCCAGCTTTGGGAGTTTGTCAAAGTTGTAAACCCGGCCGAAAGATGTTGTGCCCTGCTTGAGGACCTCCTATCTTTCTCATACGTGGCGGAGTTGTGAACCTGGATGCATTCCTGGTGTCTAGGGCTTGCTAGATTGTTGCTACTGGTTTGTCCATTGATATTTATGTTGGTGATGACTGCTCCTAGTCGGGATCATTAAATCTAAAGGTTGCACGGGCCTTCTTTGAAGTGGAGACCCGAACCAGCAGGAACCAAAGATTGTAAAAATGTGATTCCTGGTTGGGACCTGGAACCAGCTGGAACTAGCAGGGACTCGTAGGTAATTCCTGCGTCGCATCTTGCTACTGATGTTAGCATGGTGTTTCCAGCCGTGCAAACCATGGGTCCGGTGAGGAGAAGTTGTTTCTTGCCCCAAGGTGGCTGGGGTTGAGAAATTCTCGAGAGGATAAGTGTAATGTTCCTCCTACCTATCACATCGTCACGTAGTATATGACTGCCACTCCTTCTAGCGCCAAACTGTTAGGGTATTTTTGTGTACAAGCGATCCGTGCTCAGCTCTACGGAATGATAGGAGGAAGGAGACATGTCGTTGAGTGTATTCTCCTGCTTCGATAGTTAATAAACCAGGAGATCCTGCTCTTAGGATACTGCCATATGGGTATGGGCCAGTATAGGTCGTCGATGCCTTAGTAGCTGCAGGGGAGATTGGTTGTTAGGCGGGGGCCGCCTATCGATAGTGAAGATCTCAGGGTCTTCTTGATCTATGATCGATGGTTCCGACTACCAGGGTTGGTCCATGGGTGCCTCCTGATCTGTAGTTGATGGTTCCGGCTACCAGGGTCGGTCCTTGGGTGTCTACGCACGAGACCATGGAAGGTGTTTGGATTTATAGCTCCATCTTTCAGTGGGGATTTCCTACGTACCCTTCAGTGAGGGATCAAGCCATTCGTAGTTGATGTATTGGTGGAGGCGCGTAGCATAGATGGGCACGTAGCCTTGCGAGCACGTGGCCTAATGGGCACGTAGCCTAGTGGGCGCGTAGCCTTGGGAGCACGTAGCTCTGTAGTTGGTAGGAGTCGTCTGTTCTAGAGGGCACATGGCCGGAACAAACGGTAAACCTCTCGTTATGCTGCAGTCAGCATGAAGCGTCGATGTACTTCAGTGAGCATGGAGGGACCCTGCTGATAAGCTGGATATCGTGGCCTGAACCAGTAAGTAGAGTTGTAGACGTGCTGCAGTGAGCATGTAACTTCATCTGGTTGATAGTAATCGCCGGGATCAGCCCGTCATAGGTGTTTTGAAGAAGAAGGTCTTCTAGGTATGGATCATTGCCTTGGCGGCTGTGGAGTTGATTAGCTCTGGTGATGGACCTCTCTCCTTTCTTTAGGTTTAGAAACCTATATATATAGTGGAGGTCGTGCCTCCTATTAGGATTTGGAAATATTCATGATATCCTTAGATAATAGAATATTTCCCTTATTCTTAAGGGAGGTCATATGTATTGGAATACTTCCTCTTTTTCTCGGATCTAGGGAGACTCATTCTTGTCCAAGCTGGTACCTTATTAAAGTAAGATTTCCATTTGTCCTAAGGCAGGATAAATCACTCGGCCTGGAAGCCGGAGGCAGGACCCAGACCCGGGGGCGGGGACCCAGACCCGGGGGCAGGGACCTGGAAGCCGGAGGGAGGAACCCGGGACCTGGAGGCAGGAACCTGGAAGCCGAAAGCTGGATTAATCTCTTCATGGAATATTTTTTCCCCAACACACTAAGCTTCCTACATCAGCTCTCGCCTTACTCTAGCATTCTTAGCTCAGTTAGGATGGATTCAGGGTGAGATGCAAGCTATCGCTTATGTCTACAACTCCTAGTGCAAGTTCTAGGTAGCTAATCTAGAAGCAGGCATTAATGACAATCCTAAAGATGAATATCACAACTTAGTATTCTATAGTTGGGGCTAATCCCTCATAACCTATTTAAACGCTAAATCTAACAAAGAGAACTACTCGGACATGGCTAAGCAATTCATAACAGCAATAAGGTATAAAAACTGAATAGATAAATATATAGATATCAATGGAGTTCCAATCACAAATCTCTTTGGATCTTCTCTCCAATCTACTAAAAATCCTACAAAACCTTTAGTTGTGAAAATAGTAAAGCAAGAAAGCACACTTTGCCTTTAACATGTTGGCAAAGCTTATATAATTAGGTTAAAACTCGCTAGAGGTAATCTTGTAAATTGGTGAAGACTTTGGCTCTAAGTCGGCTGAGACCAAACGGGCTTTCTGTGCGCTTCGCTATCGATCAATGTCAAAATGTGAACATCGATCGATTATTACTCTTCAATGTCGACCGATGGTTGTGCTCAATGGTCATCTCGGGTGCTTACTCCAAATATCTCCAAAATGCTCCAAAATCATCACTTTCTTCCAAATCACTCCTGATCCTATAAATATACTAAATAGACTCTATAATATAATTAACAGTAGTTAAAACACTTATAAACCATGGGTTTAAGTGGGTCAAATCGATGGTCTATCAACTCCCCCATACTTACTTTTTTGCTTGTCCTCAAGCAAAACATACAAGTAGTCTCTCTGAAAGAGGTTTGAAAACAGCAGAGACTCACAAATTTTAAAACTAAAAATCAATACCTTAGAATGTCTCAATCTTAGAAGCACACTATACCATATCCTAGTCTAGCAACCAAGTTCATCTAGTCAACAATTTAGCAAATCATGTATGAAAATCCCCTCTACCAACCTTAATTCTTGCATAAAATAAAAGTGTAGGCTTTACCTTGGGGGTATCGATCACAGGATGTAAGGATGCTCAAACAAGTATCTGGACCTGCAGATAAACAATAGTTCTGATCCTCTCTCTCTACTAATTATCTTTCTCATTCAAAGTCTACTTTTATTGCAAGATCATTGACCAAGATTGGACAGGCTTCCACGAATCAAGCTGTAATGGTTGTAGCCACCAAATCATGTTTACTTCTTTTTTACCTATATCCTAAGAATATTTGTGAATCAAACCTTAATGGTTATAGCCACCAAATCCTGTTATAATCCTTTACCTATAGAATTCTTATGAAGTAAGTCTTAATGGTTGTAGCCACCAAGTCCTGTTCGAATTTCTTCCTAATTTTTTCTATTTCTAACTCTATTATATATATATTTTAAAACTATATCTATAATTATATCTCTACATTTCGAAAATAGAGAGAGAGAGGGTGATAAATCTAAACAAGACTTTACCTTCCAGACTTGTTTGAAGAATCCGATCCCATGTATACCAAGCCCCAAGACAAGCAGAGTTGAGCTCAATTAGGTTGGAGGTTAGCTTTGGTTCCTTCAAACATTCTCAGCAAGTGTAACGTAGTTGACAGGTTGATCCACTTTGGTATCTTTAATGCTATCTACAACTAGTAAATCTAGAATGGTGTGGTTTGATAATAAGCAAAAATCAAACAAGTTCATTATCCCCTTATTGACTCAATAAAAACTATTTTTGAAAACATTTTAATAAGACTTATGAATAATCTAATATCACTAAACATCCCCCCCAGACTTAAACTACACTGTCCCTAGTATAAATTCAGTCGGAGTTATGGCAATAACTAAATCATAAGGACTCAATGTAACAAGTTAGAATGATATACCCGACCGGATTAGATGCCGATCGATGTAAATGTGTTGACATCGGTCGCGGCAGGTGATGTTCTGTCGATCGATGTTGGCAGTGTTTCATCGGTCAATACTCATGGCAATTGTCTACTCGGATCTTTTTATTTTGTTTTTCTTTTTATGACCTGCAATAATTAAAGACCAACATAAATACTAAATTAATAAAAAACCAATTAGATATTACCTAATAGTGGGTTGCCTCCCACTCAGCGCTTTGTTATAGTCATTTAGTTTGACTTTGGAGGTGATTTGGCTAGTAATGTTGAAAGTTGGAACCTGCTGGGAAACAAGTGTCCATCTCTTCTCTGCGCTTGTTGAACCATGTACCAGTGAAGTCTCGTATTGCTTCTTCTCCTCTGCGCCATTTGTTCTTCAGTGATGCAGTTGTGTTCTCCACATTCTACAATCTGTTTCCAAGACTCTCAAGGTTGAACCGATGTCTCATAAGTGTGGCGTATGCGTCGTCTTGAGATCTCCTCACCATGGTTGTGTGTATCAGACATGTCTGGTTTCACCTTTGGTACTAGCCTGCCTCGGTTTGTAGGTTCCTCGACCGATGTTCGTCTGTGACGGTCGGTCGATTTGTTGTTGCGCTTGTCGATCGATACTGATGCTTGTGGTCGACGAGCAACTTATCTCTGAATATATACTATCTCCCCCTGTATTGCTTCTATCTGAGAAGTCAAAAAACTCATTGTAAAGTCCATTGGGAAATAAATGTCATCACACCTCCTATCAAGCCTCTCTTCTGTAGTTTCCAGAGTTCTGTAGATCCCTTCTAGCAACTGATCAATCTCTGCTCTTGTGTAGGAATCTGGTTGAGACCTCATCGGATTCGAGTGTGTGATGTCGTCGTCGATCGATGTTGAGTGGTGTCAGTCGATCGACTGTGGTGTGGTCGCTTCGGCTGTACGCTGTGTTTGTATCCTGGTGATGTCTTGCCTCATCTCCTCCATGCATGTAGTCAGCCAACTGATGCTGTCATTCAGTGGGTAGTAGACACCATCAAGCTTCATCTGGAAGGCTCCTTCATTCTTTTCTTAGGCTCCACAAACTCCATAGAACATCTCGTTGATCTCATCCTTGGTGTAGATCTCTTGTACCAACTTTGTATGTGTGAATAACCTAATATGTTTTGGAAGACATAGGTAGCTGTGCTCATCTCTTGAGGCTCTCTGGCATGTCCCTGATCATCTCTGTAGACTCCATACTCATCATTCTCCTCCCAGTGGAATCTCCTAGTGCCATCACGGTCATAGGCTTTTTTTCCAAATTCTGGACGTATGTCGATCAATGAAGGGACGTCAACGTCGATCGACGGTCGAGTATGCTGTCGAGATTTCTGCTTGAAACGATCATCTACTCCACCAGCTGCATTATAGATCTCCCTTGTAACTCTCTGCTGATGTGCTGGACTGTTGCGTTGTTGCATGAAGAGATTTTCTGCTCTTGGCTCATGAATTGCAGTTTCTACTGCATAGCTTTCGTGATAGTGATTATCTGCCCAACTGCCAATCGAGTAGTCTCCTTCTTGTACACGGTCGACTCCAGTGTCGATCGATGGGTAGTAGGCAATGTCGGTTGATGCTCGTTGTCGGCTTGTCTGATGAAGATGAGTGTCGATCGATGTTGAGATGGTTCTGTCGATCGACGGCGCATTCCATTTCCAAGAGGAATGATGGAGAAGTCTATCTTCCTCATCAAGAATGGCTCTGTACTCTATAGCTCGTTCCGCCTCATAATCTTCGTCATACTCCTCTGTATGCATGTTGTCTCTGGTGTGTGCCGCCATGGTGGGATTGTAGTAGTCGTTCTCCCAATCTCCTGGACTACTGTCGACCAATTATTCTTCAGGAATGTTGATCGATTTCTTGTTGGCACTGTCGATCGATGTGGCGGTATGAGTTTCGATCGACGCCGAATAGTTTGTCTCATACTCAGCTCCACATTGGTGCAATGAGTCTTGGATTATCAATTCTTCTGGAGGACGCCTGTTGCTTCATGACTGGAATAGGATTGTAGTAAACATGGGGGTCTATGTGTGTTATGCAAGACTAGTTGGTTCGCATGTTACACACTGCTCCTACCGTTAACGTAAAGGCTATCCCAAGCAACAGAGAAGAGTTCCAGTTCAGCTTGATATCCAAGACATGGAAATCAACTGGAACTAAGGCATTACCAATCTGCACCTCCACGTCTCTTACGATTCCTCCTGAGCTTCTCTGAGAACAATCCACAAAAGTTAATGACTCCTTGGAAGGCTCCACCTTCAGACCCAGATGGTCTGCCATAACCCTAGGTAGGATGCTGACTGATGCTCATGTGTCGCATAGTGCATGTGGGAACTCAATACCCTTCACCGTTCATGGTACTGCAAACTTCCCAGGATCACTCTTCTTCTTCAGTGTAATCCTATTCTTCATGTTTTCTCTGGCCTCACACAACATTCTCCTAATGTCCTCTTCAGTTTCTCTGGTCTCTCTGAAGAACATCCACGATCTGTGGGTAAAATAGGCCTCCTCGAATGGTTTTTCCAATGGAATCCTGAAGACTCTCTTTTGGAAACTTTCCATCTCCTTCTCATTTGCTTCCCTTTTCAGATGCTTAGCAACATTTCCTTTTCCCTTCCTCAAGGTTCTCCCCATAGGAGCCTTATCAACTTCCATAGGCTATGCTGCATCATCTAAATGTGTGCTTGTGGTCTGTAGAGGGTTAACTGAAGGATTGGGTCGTGGCCTGAGTGCATTTAGACGGGCAACGTCTATCTTTGGAATCTGCACTCGGTATGTGAGAGGTGCACGTCGATCGATGGGGGCTGTAGGTTGTCGATCGATGGGAGCTGTAGGTTGTCGATCGATGGCGGTCTCTCTCTGTCGATCGATGGCAGGACCAGTTTGCCGATCGATATTGACATAAACAGGGCTGGGCGGATGTGGGTGTCTTGCTGTGAACTCCTCGTGAGTCATAATCCTCACGACATTGCAAGATGCGGTCAACTCCGTAGGTGTCGTCGACCGATGCTCTGGAGAGACAGTCGATCGATTTTGATTGAAGTCCATCGATCGATGCTCGAAGTCTGGGGTCGATCGACACCAATGCGATCCGCCGAAGCTCATCGAGCTTTCCACTTCGAAATCTCCTTCTTGCAGCTTCCCCTGCTTCACCACTTGCAAGAAATCATCATCTATGATGGCATTCACGTGATGCTTCATCACATCATCTCCTCCCCCTCTTGTTAAGGCTTCTTGCCTCTTAATAGATTCTCATGTCTGAACAACCTGCATCTCCAGCTTCTTCACATGAGTGCTCAAAGTCTCAAACTTTGTGTTCAGGTTGGTGTAGACAGAGTCAATTGATATTCCATGGATTTTACCCATAATTAGCCATGGTATATAGGTGTTTTAAGATATATTTACTAATATATAGAGTCTATTTACAGTGTTTACAAGTTCGTGTATGTTCTGGAGAAATATGGTGATTTTGGAGCATTTTTAGTGCAGAGATGCACAGACGCGTCAGATGTTTAGCTATGGATGGAGACCTTCCTGTTGGGGAAAAAATACTCAGGTATATAATTCCTCCAGACCCCAGGCATAACACCGGCCTCCGGGTCCCCACTAGGAGACGCCCCGAGTCCCTGCTACAAAATACTCCGGGTCCGGTCCCAGGGTCCGGTCCCAGGGACCGCCCCCTTCCACCGGAAAAAGGAAAACTTCCGATAAGGAGAACCTTCCATATTTCGGAATATGTAAGAGTTTAACCTACTCCAACCGACTAAGATCCGCCTTAAGAAGACTCAAATCATTGTAGTTCCGGCTTGTTTATCTAATAAAACGTCTCTTCAAGTCTCTTTATCTTTGATTCTCACGAAATACTAACCGTTGTCCATCGTTCTGTAGTACTCACAAAGATCCTACACAAAAATCCCCTAACAGTTTGGTGCTAGAAGGAGTGGAGTAATCTAAACTACGTGATAATGGCGGTGGATGAGCATAACGAGCTACCCGAAGCTACCCAAAGAGAAACCGAACTCCAGAGGAAACTCGATGGTCGGCAAAGTCAAGTAACCGACCTACATTGGACTCGGGAGGAGACTAATCCCGAGCTCTCCTCGGAAGTCCAGAGCTTGAAGGAGAAGCTCAACGACCACTCCAAGCAACTGGAGCAGAGCGCCGAGAAGCTCAGCCAACTCGAATCGGACAATCTAAACGTCTGAGATGAGAACAAAGCCCTCAACACAGCGAGTAACAAGAAGCGCCGGTTCCGGGCTCAGATTCGGCCCATGCCGACTCTAGAAACACCTAACTCTGGAACTGGTGTGAATCTCCCACCTACGATGCCGCAAGAAGACGCATCAATGCGCAAAAAGGCCAAGGATGCTCAGACCTACGACGTGGAAGACAGCCAATCTGAGCCGGAACCCGATATGGAAGCACCTAAGGGAGCAACAAAAGCAGAGTCCCCTATGGTCGCTTACCTGGAGCAGATATTCTCCAAGAGGCTCGATGCCATGCAGCCCATGGTAGAGAGTCTCCTAGGGGTAGCTCCCCCCATCCGGAAGAGCAACCCCGACTCTTTTGCCGACACTCCCTTCACGAATGAGATCACCTTGATCGAGATGCCCACGAAGTTCTCCTTCCCATCATAAAGGCGTATGACGGCACTACTGATCTGGACGATCAGGTCGCCCAATACAGACAAAGGATGCTCGTCGTAGCACTCCCAAAGGAGTCACGTTAAGTTACCATGTGCAAAGGGTTTGGCTCAACCCTGACCGGACCCGCTCTGCAATGGTACATCAACCTACAAATTCGTGGAACAATTCGCCAGCATAGGTACCTGGAGAAAACCTCTGATGGCCTCTACGAAATACTTTAACACTAGACGGAACCCCTGCGAGGCTACATAGCCCGCTTCAATCAAGAGAAGGTGGCTATTCCCGAATGCATTATCCCCACTGCTATCTCTGCCTTCAAGAGAGGCATGCGCCCCGACAGGGACCTCTATAAGGAGCTAACCAAATATCAATGCAAAACCATGGAAGACGTCCTGTCTCGAGCTTGGGCGCAGGTAAAATGGGAGGAAGACGTCGCCAGTCGCGCTAAGGCGCAGCAAAAGCAAGATCCCAAGGCTATCAGATTGAACCGAGCGAGACGAGAAACCCTCTCAAACACCAGCTAGGGACTCCGGGAATCGAAACCGGGGCAGATACCAGAACCAGCCGATCGAGAAGGCAGAAGGGATGGCTGTGTCCACGTGGCCTGACATCTCTCACCTCTCCGTCTCAAGGCCAGAGCTGATCAATGTTCTGAGGCAGATGGGCCAACAGGTCAAGTTGCCTCAAAAGATGAAAGCACCTGATTCTTTCCGGAACCCTGGTCTCTTGTGCTACTTCCACCGAGGCCACGGTCACAAAACGGAGGACAGCGTCTCACTAAAGATCGACGTCAACGAATTGCTTAAGAAAGGGAACCTCAGGGAGTTCCTTTCCGAGAAGACCAAGAGCCATCTAAGCAAGGAGAGAATGGGAAAGCCCACTGAAGCTGCTCCCATCTCGCCACCTCAATTGGACCAAGTGATACATGTCATATCGGGCGGTTCGGAGATCAGCTGCATAAGCCACGCAGCCGCTAAGAAAATCACTTGGATCGCCAAGCACGGCCTAGAGGCAGCCAAGCCGAAACGTCTGCTCCTGGGTACAGACGAAATAAGTTTCACGGCAAAGGAGCAGGAAAAGGTTCTCACCCCACATCATGACGCCCCGGTTATATCGCTCATTGTAGCGAACTGCCTGGTGAAAAGGATACTGATGGATAATGGAAACTCCGGAAACATCATCTTCCAGGCCTCATACAAGGATCTGGGGCTGGAGAAAAGCGCTCTAACTCGGAGGATAACCCCACTCATAGTATTCTGCGGAGAAGTCAAGCAAACCGCCGGAGAGGTGACCCTCCCGGTATACGCTGAAGGGATCAACATGTCAACCAAGTTCCTTGTTGTTGACTGTGACTCATCCTACAATACGATCCTAGGACGGCCTTGGATTCACGGCATGGGAGTCGTCCCTTCGACTCTTCACTAGATGGTGAAATTCCCTACACCCTAGGGCATAAGGACAATCAGAGGGGATCAAGAGAATTTCTGCTCCTGCTACCAGACTACTGATACCACTCAAATTACCCTAAGGAGTGATTTATACTCTCTTAAATAAGAGGTCGAGTTGCAGTACATAGAGATCGAATTCGCAGGGAACTAGGGAACCTAAGAAATCGAATATGATTTGTTAAGCAGGATGTTTTAATGATTTAAATGTAAATTGCAGGTTTTACCAAGCAAGTGTTTGCTCAATTGATTGGTTGAGGTTTTGGTACTTAAAAGGAAATAGCTAGACTTAGCGTTTTTATTAAGGAAACTTGGGATTATAATCCTACAGATGCCTAATGAGTTGCATGCATGATAATGTAAAGCTCAACTACTTAGTCAACAAGTCTATCAGCTTTCGCATGTTTGGACTTGTCTATTAACTAGATCTGATGATCTCAACTATCGTTTGTCGATCAATCAGAAAGTGTCGATCGATGTTCCTATAAGGATATCGATCGATTCACCTTTCGCTCCGTCGATCGATTATTCAATAATGATATCGATCGACGCGCTTCTAGTTAAGCTTTATGCGCAGGTTGAATTGTAGCTTACTAAGCTCACTATATCAGCTCTCGCGTTACTCATAGCAAGAAACTTAGCTCAGTTAGAATGTTTTCAAGATGAGAATGAAGCTCTCGCTTTTATCTATCAATCCTAGGGAAAGTTCTAGGTAGCTAATCTAGAAACATGAATTAATGAACAATCTTTATGACAATTACCACAACTCAGCAATCTATAGTTGGGGCTAATCCCTCATCCTATCTGAACCCTAAACCTAACAGAACTACTCAGACACGGCTAAGCAATTCATAACAACAATTAGGTAAGAAAACTTCATTAAAATAGTATATATATATTAATGGAGTTCCAATCACAAATTATAACTTTGGATATTCTCTCCAATCTATCAAAATCCTAGAAAAACTTGCTGTGAAAATAATAAAACAAGAAAGCACACTTTGCCTCTAACGCGATGGCAAAGCTTATATAATTAGGTTAAAACTCGTCAGGGGTAATCTTGTAAATTGGTGAAGACTTGGGCTTCAAGTCGGCTGTGACCAAACAATCTTTCTGCGCGTTCGCTGTCGATCGATGTCAAGACATGAACATCGATCGATTATTCCTCTTCAATATCGACCGATGGTCGAGCTCGATGGTCATCTCGGGTGCTTGCTCCAAATATCTCCAAAATGCTCCAAAATTATCACTTATCTCCAAATCACTCCTGATCCTATAAATATTTTAAATAGAGTCTATAATATAATAATTAGTAGTTAAAACACTTATAAACCATAGATATAAGTGGGTCAAATCCATGGTCTATCAACTCCCCCAGACTTACCTTTTTGATTGTCCCCAAGCAAAAGAAATAGGCAGTCTCTCTGAAAGAGGTTTGAAAACAGCAGGGACTCACATGATTTAAAAATTAGAATCATCATCTCTACAATATTGCAATCCACATCTAAAAAGTTCGAATCACAAAAGCACATTATAACATATCCTAGCTTAGCAACCAAATTCATCTAGCCAACAACTTAGCATATCTTGTCTGACATTCCCCTCTCCCAACCTCATTTCTTAGCATAAATAAAAGTGTAGGCTTTAACTTGGAGGTATCGATCACAGGATGCAAGGACTTTCAAACAAGTATCTGGACCTGCAGTTAAACATTAGTTCCTATCCTCTCTCTCTACTACTTTTCTCTCTTAGTCAAAGTCTACTTATAGTTGCAAAATCGTTGACCAATATTGGACAGGCTTCCATGAATCAAGCCTTAATGGTGGTTGCCACCAAGTCCTGTTCACTTCTTTTTTTAACCTATATCCTAGGATTATTTTTGAAACAAGCCTTAATGGTTGTAGCCACCAAGTCCTGTTCTAATCCTTCTATCTATCTATCTATAATTCGAAAATAGTGAGAGAAAGGATGGTAAATCTATCTACACAAGGCTTTATCTTCCAGACTTGTTTGAAGAATCCGATCCCATGTATACCAATCCCCAAGACAAGCAGCTGTGTCAAGTTTAGTGTTGGAGGTCAGCTTTGGTTCCTTCAACCAATCTAAGCAAGTGTGAATACTTGACAGGTTGATCCACTTTAGTATCTTTAGTACTATCTGCAATCAGTAAGTCTAGAATGGTGCTAAAGAGTGGCTAAATAAAAAAAAAAAATCTAAAAGATTATTATCCCCTTCTTGACTCAATAAAAACTTTTTGAAAAACGTTTTAACAAGACACATAAATAAATTACTATCAGTAAACCCCCTCCCCCCAGACTTAAACTACATTGTCCCTAGTGTAAATTCAGTCGGAGTTAAATTCAGTCGGAGTTATGGTGATAACTAAATCATAAGGACTCAATGTAACAAGTTAGAATGATATACCAGACCGGAATGGATGTCGACCGATGTAAGGATGTTGATATCGATGTCATTTAGCTTGACTTTGGAGGTGATTGGGCTAGTAGTGTTGAAAATTGGAACTTGTTGAAAAACAAGTATCCATCTCTTCTTTGCGCTTGTTGAACCATGTACCAGTGAAGTCTCTCATTGCTTCATCCCCTCTACGCCATTTTTCCGTCATTGTTGCAGTTGTGTTTTCCATCCTCTGCAATGTTGAAAACTGGAGCTTGTTGGAAAACAAGTATCCATCTCTTCTCTGCGCTTGTTGAACCATCGAAAAACAGGTATCCATCTCTTCTCTGCGCTTGTTGAACCATGTACCAGTGAAGTCTCTAATTGTTTCATCCCCTCTGCGACATTTTTCCTTCATTGTTGCAGTTGTGTTTTCCATCCTCTGCAATCTATCTCCAAGACTCTCAAGGTTGAACTGATGTCTTCTAAGTGTGGCGTAATTGTTAGCTGAGATCTCCTCTCCATGGTAATATGTGTCGGACGTGTCTGATGTCACCTTTGGTACTAGCCGGCCTCGATTTGTAGCGTCGTGTGCGTTTGTCGATCGATGCGGATGCTTCTGGTCGACGGGCACTGTAACTCTGAATCTCCACCAATTCCCCTTGTATAGCTTCAATCTTGGAAGTCAAAGCACTAATGCTAAGATCCATTGGGAAGTAGATGTCATCACATCTCCGATCTATCCTCTCTTTTGTAGTGTCCAGAGCTCTATAGATCTCTGCTACCAACTGATCTATTTCTTCTCTGGTGTGAAAATCTTGTTGAGACTTCCTTGGAGGTGAGTGTGGTGGACTGTTGTCGACCGATACTGGTAAGGGATGGTCGATCGATGTTGGTAAGGGATTATCGATCGATGCATGTTGTCTTTTGTCGATCGATGTATGGCGAGAAGCGTCTTGGCTCATCTCTTCCATGCATGTAGTTAACCAACCGATGCTATCATTTAGTGGATGGTAGACACAATTAAGCTTCATCTGGAAATCACCTTAATACTTCTCTTGGGCTCCACAGACTCCATAAAACATCTCATTGATCTCGTCCTTGGTGTAGATCTCTGGAACCAGTTTGGTCTGTGTGAATATGCTAGCAATTTCAGGAAGACATATGTAGCTTGGCCCATCTCTCGAAGCTCTTTCCAGAAGTCTTCTGATATCTCTGTTGCGAACACGAATGGTGCGTCCCTCTAGATCTCTGGCGTATCCATGATCTTCTCTGTAGACTCCATACTCATTTTTCTCTTCCCAGTAGAAGTTCCTGGTAACGTAGAAATCAAAGGCCCTTCTGCCGAATTCTGGACGTCTATCGACCGATGTTGGGACGTCAACATCGATCGATGGTCGAATGGGATGGCGAGACCCTTGTTTGAAGCTTTTGTCTATGCCACCAGCTGTGTCATAGATCTCTTTTGTATCCTTCTGTTGGTATTTTGGGATGTTGCGTTGATGTACGAACAAATTTTCTGCTCCATTGGCTGTCTGAAGGATGTCTGCAATATCTTTTCGAGATACGTTCAGTGTACGTCCGTCTACTGCTCTTGCGTAGCCATCTGGGTCCCTGAAAACACCAAATTCGTCTGGAGTTAGATACTCGTTATCAAATTTATCTTTTTCGCTTACATTGGGGTTTGGTTTAGAGTGGATGTCGATCGATGTTGTATGAGCAACGTCGATCAATGTTGGAGGATTGATGTCGATCGATGGTGCATTCCTTTTCCAAGAGGAATGATGTAGAAGTGTATCTTCCTCATCAAGGATGGCTTTATACTCAGTAGCTCGTTCCTCCTCATAGTCCGCATCATAATCTTCTGTATGCATGTTTTGTCTGGTGTACGCGACAATAGTGGGGTTGAAGTAGTCGTTTTCCCAATCGTCTGGACTACTATCGACCGATTCTTCATGTGGTGTGTCGGTCGATTTCTGATGCAACTGTCGATCGATGTTGCAGTGTGAGTTTCAATCGACGCCGAGTTTCTGTCTCGTATTCCACTCCACTGTGCCAAGCTGCAATGATTCATGGATCATTGATTCTCCTGGAGGACGTCTG
>NC_027749.1:36719655-36721209 GCF_000695525.1 Brassica oleracea var. oleracea
GTCAAATCCATAGTCTATCAACTCCCCCAGACTTACCCTTTTGCTTGTCCTCAAGCAAAACAAACAGGCAGTCTCTCTGAAAGAGGTTTTAAAAACAGCAGGGACTCACATGATTTAAAACTTAGAATCATCACCTCTACAATATTGCAATCCACATCTAAGAATTTCTAATCACAAAAGTACATCATACCATATCCTAGCTTAGAAACCAAATTCATCTAGCCAACAACTTAGCATAATCTTGTCTTTCATTCCCCTCTACCAACCTCATTTCTTAGCATAAAGTAAAAGTGAAGGCTTTACCTTGGGAGTATCGATCACATGATTCTAGAATTTTCAAACAAGTATCTGGGCCTGCAGGTGAACATTAGTTCCTATCTCTCTCTACTTATTTTCTCTCTTGGTCAAAGTATGCTTATATGCAAGATCATTGCCCAAGATTTGACAGGCTTCCATGAATCAAGCCTTAATGGTGGTTGCCACCAAGTCCTGTTCACTTCTTTTTGACCTATATCCTAAGATAATTTGTGAAGCAAGCCTTAATGGTTGTAGCCACCAAGTCATGTTCTAATCATTTACCTATAGAATTCTTATGAAGCAAGCCTTAATGGTTGTAGCCACCAAGTCATGTTCGAATTCCTTCCTAATAAATCTCTAATATAATAACAAAACTTTTTTTTTTTATATTTTATCTATATTCGAAAATAGAGAGAGAAAGTGTGATAAATCTATATACACAATGCTTTACCTTCCAGACTTGTTTGAAGAATCTGATCCCGTGTATACCAAGCCCCAAGACAAGAAATTGTGTCAGGTTTAGTGTTGGAGGTCAGCTTTGGTTCCTTCAAAACAATCTTAGCAAGAGTGGATAGTTAACATGTTGATCCACTTTAGTGTCTTTAGTACTATATGCAATCAGTAAGTCTACATGGTGCTAAAGAGTGGTTAGATATCTTGCAAAAATCTATAAAAACATAATCCCCTTCTTGAGTCAATAATAACTTAATTTGAAAACATTTTTAATAAGACTAATAAGTAAATAAATATCTGTAAACCTCCCCCAAACTTAAACTACACTGTCCTCAGTGTAAATTCAGTCGGAGTTATGGTTAAAAATATATCATAAGGACTCAATGTAACAAGTAGAAACGATATACCAGACCGGAATAGATGTCGACCGATGTAAGGATGTTGAGGTCGGTCGACGCAGGTAAAGCAATGTCAATCGATGTCGACTTGTTCGCGTCGGTCGATACAGATGGCAATCGTCTACTCGGATCTTCTTTTTGTTTTTTTTATGACCTGCAATAATTAAAAACCAACATAAATATTAAATTAATAAAAACATAATAAATATTACCTAATAGTGGGTTGCCTCCCACTCAGCGCTTTGTTATAGTCATTTAACTTGACTTTGGAGGTGTTTTGGCTAGTAGTGTTGAGAACTGGGACTTGTTGGAAAACAAGTATCCATCCCTTTTTTGCACTTGTTGAACCATGTACCAGTGAAGTCTCTCATTGCCTCATCCCCTCTGCGCCATTTATCCTTCATTG
>NC_027749.1:36721280-36722194 GCF_000695525.1 Brassica oleracea var. oleracea
TGAATTGATGTCTGGTAAGTGCGGCGTAAGTGTCAGCTGAGATCTCTATTCCATGGTAAGGTGTGTTGGACATGTCGGATGTCGTCTTTGGTACTAGCCGTCCTCGTTTTGTATCACTGTCGATCGATGTTCAATGGTTGGTGTCGATCTATTTGTTTTTGCGTCTGTCGATCGATATCGATGCTTCTGGTCGACGCGCAATGTAACTCTGAATCTCCACCAACTCCCCTTGTATAGCTTCGATGTTGAAGGTTAATGCACTGATGGTAAGATCCATTGGGAAATAGATGTCAGCATATCTCCCATCAAGCCTCTCCTCTGTAGTTTCCAGAGCTCTATAGATCCCTTCTACCAACTGATCTACCTCTTCCCTGGTGTGGAAATCTGGTTGAAACTTCATTGTGTGTGGGCATGGCGGATTGGTGTCGATCGATGCGTCAAAGCAGCTGTCGATCGATGTGTGATCGTGTATGTCGATCGATAGTGATTGTCTACTGTCGATCGATTGGGTTGTCTTCTGTCGATCGATGGAGGTTGAGCAACGTCGGTCATGGCTAAGCAATTCATAGCAGCAGTTAAGTATAAAAACTTCATAGAATAATAATATAGTTATCAATGGAGTTCCAAACACAAATTATAACTTTGGATCTTCTCTCCTATCTATCAATAAAACAATGAAACACAAAGAAAGCACACTTTGCCTCTAACATGGCGGAAAAGTTTTTATATAATTAGGGTAAAAACTCATCAGGGACAATCTTGTAAAATAGTGAAATCTTGGGCTTCAAGTTGGCTGTGACCAAACGGGCTTCCTGCACGCTTTGCTGTCGATAGACACCATGTCTTGTGTATCAATCGATTCTAGCTCTCCAATATCGACCGATAGTCGATCTCGATGGTCATCTCGGGTGCTT
>NC_027749.1:36722284-36725807 GCF_000695525.1 Brassica oleracea var. oleracea
AATCCACATCTAAGAAGTCCTAATCACAAAAGTACATCATACCATATCCTAGCTTAGCAACCAAATTCATCTACCCAACAACTTAGCATAATCTTGTCTTTCATTCCTCTCTACCAACCTCATTTCATAACATAAAATTAAAGTGAAGGCTTTAGTTTGGGAGTATCGAATACAGGATTCTAGGATTTTCAAACAAGTATCTGGGTCTGCAGGTAAACATTAGTTCCTATCCTCTCTCTCTACTAATTATCTCTCTTGGTCAAAGTCTGCTTATATGCAAGATCATTACCCAAGATTGGAAAGGTTTCCATGAATCAAGCCTTAATGGTGGTTGCCACCAAGTCCTGTTCACTTTTTTTTGACCTATATCCTAGGATTATTTGTGAAGCAAGCCTTAATAGTTGTAGCCACCAAGTCTTGTTCTAATCCTTTACCTATAAAATTCTTATGAAGCAAGCCTTAATGGTTGTAGCCACCAAGTCCTGTTCGAATTCCTTCCTAATAAATCTCTAACAGAATAACAATTTTTTTTTTAAATAATCTTTATTTCGAAAAATAGAGAGAGAAAGTGTGATAAATCTATATACACAATGCTTTACATTCCAGACTTGTTTGAAGATTCCGATCCCATGTATACCAAGCCTTAAGACAAGAAGTTGTGTCAGGTTTAGTGTTGGAGGTCAGCTTTGGTTCCTTCAAAACAATCTTAGCAAGAGTAGATAGTTAACAGGTTGATCCACTTTAGTGTCTTTAGTACTATATGCAATCAGTAAGTCTAGAATTGTGCTAACGAGTGGTTAGATATCTTGCAAAAATCTATAAATTCATAATCTCCTTCTTGACTCAATAATAACTTAATTTGAAAACATTTTTAATAAAACTAATAAGTAAATAAATATCAGTAAACCTCCCTTAGAGTTAAACTACATTGTCCCCAGTGTAAATTCAGTGGGAGTTATGGTTAAAAATAAATCGTAAGGACTCAATGTAACAAGTAGGAACGATATACCAGACCGGAATAGATGTTGACCGATGTAAGGATGTTGATGTCGGTCGACGCAGGTAAAGCAATGTCGATCGACGTCGACTTGTTCGCGTTGGTCGATACAGATGGCAATCTTCTACTCGGATCTTTTTTTGTTTTCTTATAACCTGCAATAATTAAAAACCAACATAAATAGTAAATTAATAAAAACTTAATAAATATTACCTAATAGTAGGTTGCCTCCCACTCAGCGCTTTGTTATAGTTATTTAGCTTGACTTTGGATGTGTTTTGGCTAGTAGTGTTGAGAACTGGGACTTGTTGGAAAACAAGTATCCATCCCTTCTTTGCACTTGTTGAACCATGTACCAGTGAAATCTCTCATTGCCTCATCCCCTCTGCGCCATTTATCCTTCATTGTTGCAGTTGTGTTTTCAATCCTCTGCAATATATTACCAAGACTCTCAAGGTTTAATTGATGTCTGGTAAGTGCGGCGTAAGTGTCAGCTGAGATCTCTATTCCATGGTAAGGTGTGTTGGACATGTCGGATGTCGTCTTTGGTACTAGTCGGCCTCGTTTTGTATCACTGTCGATCGATGTTGAATGGTTGGTGTCGATCGATTTGTTTTTGCGTCTGTGGATCGATATCGATGCTTCTGGTCGACGCGCAATGTAACTCTGAATCTCCACCAACTCCCCTTGTATAGCTTCGATGTTGGAGGTCAATGCACTGATGGTAAGATCCATTGGGAAATTGATGTCATCATATCTCCCATCAAGCTTCTCCTCTGTAGTTTCCAGAGCTCTATAGATCCCTTCTACCAACTGATCTACCTCTTCTCTGGTGTGGAAATCTGGTTGATACTTCATTGTGTGTGGGTGTGGCGGATTGGTGTCGATCGATGCGACCAAGCAGCTGTCGATCGATGTGTGATGGTGTCTGTCGATCGATGGTGCTTGTCTGCTGTCGATCGATTGGGTTGTCTTCTGTCGATCGATGGAGGTCGAGCAACGTCGGTCATGGCTAAGCAATTCATAGCAGCAGTTAAATATAAAAACTTCATAGAATAATAATATAGTTATCAATGGAGTTCCAAACACAAATTATAACTTTGGATCTTCTCTCCTATCTATCAATAAAACAATGAAACACAAAGAAAGCACACTTTGCCTCTAACATGGCGGCAAAGCGTATATAATTAGGGTAAAAACTCTTCAGGGACAATCTTGTAAAATAGTGAAATCTTGGGCTTCAAGTGTGTTGTGACCAAACGGGCTTCCTGCACGCTTCGCTGTCGATAGACACCATGTCTTGTGTATCAATCGATTCTAGCTCTCCAATATCGACCGATAGTCGATCTCGATGGTCATCTCGGGTGCTTGCTCCAAATATCTCCAAAATGCTCCAAAATCATCACTTATCTCCAAAACATTCCTGATCTTATAAATATAATAAATAGACTCTATGATAATATAATTATTAGTAAAAACACCTATAAACTATGGATGAAAATGGGTCAAATCCATAGTCTATCAACTCCCCCAGACTTACCCTTTTGCTTGTCCTCAAGCAAAACAAACAGGCAGTCTCTCTAAAAGAGGTTTTAAAAACAGCAGGGACTCACATGATTTAAAACTTAGAATCATCACCTCCACAATATTGCAATCCACATCTAAGAAGTTCTAATCACAAAAGTACATCATACCATATCCTAGCTTAGCAACCAAATTCATCTAGCCAACAACTTAGCATAATCTTGTCTTTCATTCCCCTCTACCAACCTCATTTCTTAGCATAAAATAAAAGTGAAAGTTTTACCTTGGGAGTATCGATCACATAATTCTAGGATTTTCAAACAAGTATCTGGGCCTGTAGGTAAACATTAGTTCATATCCTCTCTCTCTACTAATTTTCTCTCTTGGTCAAAGTCTGCTTATATGCAAGATCATTACCCAAGATTGGACAGGCTTCCATCCAATGAAATTCTTATGAAGCAAGCCTTAATGGTTGTAGCCACCAAATCCTGTTCGAATTCCTTCCTTATAAATCTCTAATATAATACTAATTTTTGTTTTTTTATATAATCTTTATTTCGAAAATAGAGAGAGAAAGTGTGATAAATCTATATACACAATGCCTTACCTTGCAGACTTGTTTGAAGAATCCGATCCCATGTATACCAAGCCCCAAGACAAGAAGTTGTGTCAGGTTTAGTATTGGAGGTCAGCTTTGTCATGTCCCCGATCCTAGATAGGGTCGGCTGGACGGGCCATGTTGCGGGGAGACGCACCAGTCAGGTCATTGGACCTTGAGACAAGCGTATCATGGCCCTAAATGAAGGTTAAGGGCATCAGTCAGCTGAGACTTAACCAGGATAGGATGGAAACATGGTTAAAGGAGTTGAGTGGGTGTTTAGGCAGCTGGACGAGTGTTGGTGTGAGTTCAATCAGCTTGGTTCAGCTGGTAGTCAGTTCACTAGGTTCTATTCAGCTCACTGGAGCTGGTAGACTAGCTCACTCAGCTGGGAACAGCTGGAG
>NC_027749.1:36727078-36727931 GCF_000695525.1 Brassica oleracea var. oleracea
GTAGAATGATGCTAAAGAGTGGTTAGATATCTAGCAAAAATCTATAAATTCATAATCCCCGTCTTGACTCAATAATAACTTAATTTGAAATTTTTTTTAATAAGACTAATAAGTAAATAAATATCAGTAAACCTCCCCCCAGACTTAAACTACACTGTCCCTACTGTAAATTCAGTCGGAGTTATGGTTAAAAATAAATCATAAGGACTCAATGTAACAAGTAGAAACGATATACCAGACCGGAATAGATGTCAACCGATGTAAGGATGTTGATGTCGGTCGACGCAGGTAAAGCAATGTCGATCGATGTGGACTTGTTCGCGTCGATCGATACAGATGGCAATCGTCTATTCGGATCTTCTTTTTGTTTTTTTTATAACCTGGAATAATTAAAAACCAACATAAATAGTAAATTAATAAAAACCTAATAAATATTACCTAATAGTGGATTGCCTCCCACTCAGCGCTTTGTTATAGTCATTTAGCTTGACTTTGGAGGTGTTTTGGCTAGTAGTGTTGAGAACTGGGACTTGTTGGAAAACAAGTATCCATCCCTTCTTTGCGTTTGTTGAACCATGTACCAGTGAAGTCTCTCATTGCCTCATCCCCTCTGCGCCATTTATCCTTCATTTCTGCAGTTGTGTTTTCAATCCTCTGCAATTTATCACCAAGACTCTCAAGGTTGAATTGATGTCTGGTAAGTGCGGCGTAAGTGTCAGCTGAGATCTATATTCCATGGTAAGGTATGTTAGATATGTCGGATGTCGTCTTTGGTACTAGCCGGCCTCGGTTTGTATCACTGTCGATCGATGTTGAATTGTGGGTGTCGATCGATATCGATGCTTCTGGTCGA
>NC_027749.1:36728065-36732059 GCF_000695525.1 Brassica oleracea var. oleracea
TGTAGTTTCCAGAGCTCTATAGATCCCTTCTACCAACTGATCTACCTCTTCTCTGGTGTGGAAATCTGGTTGAGACTTCATTGTGTGTGGGTGTGGCGGATTGGTGTAGATCGATGAGGCAAAGCGGTTGTCGATCGATGCGTGATGGTGTCTGTCGATCGATGGTGATTGTCTGTTGTCGATCGATTGGGGTTGCCTTCTGTCGATCAATGGAGGTCGAGCAACGTCGGTCGCGTTCTGAATTCTGGCTATGTTTTGCTTTATCTCCTCCATGCAAGTGGTTTGCCAACTTATACTATCATTCAATGGATAGTAGACACCATCAAGCTTCATCTAGAAGGCTTCTTTGTTCTTCTCAACGCGTTCTGAATTCTGGCTATGTCTTGTTTCATTTCCTCCATGCAAGTGGTTAACCAAGTTATACTATCATTCAATGGATATTAGACACCATCAAGCTTCATCTGGAAGGCTTCTTTGTTCTTCTCATGTTCACCATAGACTCCATAGAACATCTCATTGATCTCGTCCTTGGTGTAGATCTCTAGTGCCAACTTCGTCTCTGTGAATGAGCTAGCATGTTCAGGAAGACATATGTAGGCTGGTTCATCTCTTGAAGTTCTTTCCAGAAGTCTTCTGATATCCTTGGTGTGAACAGGAATAGTGTGTCCATCAAGATCTCTGGCAAATTCTCGATCATCTCTGTAGACTACATACTCATCTTTCTCTTCCTAGTAGAATTTCCTGTTACCATAAAGGTCATAAGCTCTTTTGTCGAATTCTGGCTGTCTGGCGACCGTTGGGACGTCTATGTTGATCGATGGATAGGTTGTATGGCGAGATCGTTGTTTGAAGTTGTTTTCTATGCCACCAGCTGTGTCATAGAACTCCTTTGTAGTCTTCTGTTCTCGGTTGCTGCGTTGATGCATGAACATATTGTCTGCTCCATTGGCTGTTTAAAGGATATCTGCGATATCTTCTCGAGATACTTGTAGTGTGCGGCCGTCTATGGCTTTTACATAGCCATTAGGGTCCCTGAAAATACCAAATTCGTCTGGAGTTAGATACTGGTTATCTAATTTATCTTTTTCGCTTACAGTGGTTTTCGGTATTGGATGGTTGTCGATCGATGTGGTATTGTTGGTATCGATCGATTGTTGAGGAAGCTTGTAGATCATTTTCTGGTGACGAGTGTCGATCGATCGAGTTCTTTCCCAAGCAGCTTCTGCTTGAATCTGATCTGTATCATCGCGCTTTTGCATGCTGATCAGTTCCTCGTCTGTGAAACTATCTTGTAGTTTTCTGCTCCTGGTGTGTAGGTTACTGTTTCTACTGCAAAGCTCTCGTGTTGGTGTTCATCAGCCCAACTACCAATTGAGTAGTCTCCATCTCGTACACGGTTGAAATAAGTGTCGACCGATTTGTAGTAGGCAGTGTCGGTCGATGCTCGCTTTCGGCATCGTTGTTGAGGTTGAGTGTCGATCAATGGCAAGCTTGTCATATCGAACGATGGTGCATTCCTTTTCCAAGAGGAATGATGTAAGAGTTTATCTTCCTCATCAAGGATGGCTATTTACTCAATGGCTCGTTCCTCCTCGAAGTCTTCATCATACTTGTCTGTATGCATATTTTGTCTTGTGTAAGCGTCAATAGTGGGGTTGTAGTAGTCATTCTCCCACTCATATTGATACGTGTCGACCGATTTCTCTTTGTCAGCGTTGGTCGATTTCATATGGTTTGTGTCGATCGACGTAACTAGATGAGTGTCGATCGATTCCGAGTAGTCAAATTCGTACTCGGTTCCACAGTGGCAAGCTGCAATGATTCCTGCATCATTGATTCTTCTGGAGATCGTCTGTGGCTTCTTGACTGGGATAGGGTCGTAGTGGGCATTAGGATCGATGAGTGTTAGACACAACTGGTTGGTTTGCAAGTTGCATACTGCTCCCACTGTTGACAAGAAGGCTCTCCCAAGTAGTAGAGAAGAGTTACAGTTTAATTTGATGTCCAAGACATGGAAATCAACTGGAACTAGGGCATTGCCAATCTGCACCTCTAGGTCTCTCACAATTCCTCCTGAGTTCTTCTGGGAACAATCCACAAAAGTGAACAATTCCTGCGAAGGCTCCACCTGCAGACCCAGATGGTCTGGCATAACCCTAGGTAGGATGCTGACTGATGCTCCTGTGTCGCACAAGGTATGTGGGAATTCAATACCCTTCACTGGGCATGGTATTGAAATTGCCTAGGATCACTCTTCTTCTTCAATGTAATCCTTCTCCTCATCTTTTCTCTAGCTTCACAGAACATTCTCCTAATGTCTTCTTCTTTCTCTCTGGTTTCTCTGAAGAACATCCACAATCTGTGGCTGTAATAAGCTTCTTCGAATGGCTTATGCAGAGGAATCCTAAAGACTCTCTTTTGGAAATTTTCCTTTTCCTTTTCATTAGCCCCTCTATCCAGATGTTTCCCCACTTTTTCCTTTCTTCTCCTTAGGGTTCTTCCAGTAGAAACCCTATCTTCTTCCGTGGGATCATCTCCATCATCTGAAGGTGTCCTGACAGGCTCCGGTGGTTGTTCTGAAGATTTAGGTTTGGGCCTGAGTGCGTTAAGTCGTGCTACTCTATCTTCGGCATCTGCACTCGGTAGGTAATAGGTGCATGTCGATCGATAGGAGGTGATGGTTGTCGATCGATATTAGCTTATGAGTGTCGATCGACGTTGCTGTTGGCATGCCGATCGATTCAGACATTGTCAGGATTGGGCGGATGTGTGTGTTTTTCTGCGACCTCCTCGTGAGTTAGAATCTTCACGGCATTGCAAGATGCGGTTGACTCCGTAGGCATTGTCGATCGATGCTCTAGTACTCCTGTCGATCGATTTGAGTTCGTGTATGTCGATCGACGTTTTGTGTCTGGTATCGATCGACACCAATGTGACCCACCGAAACTCATCAAATTTTCTTCCTCGAAATCCCTTCTTGTAGCTTCTCTTCCTTCACCACTTGCCCAAAGTCATCCTCAATAATGGCATTCACGTGGTGCTTCATCACATCATCCCCTACTCCTCTTGTTGAAGCTTCCTACCTCCGAATAGCATCTCCTGTCTGCACAACCTGTATCTCCATCTTCTTCACATGAGAGCTCAAAGTCTCAAACTTTGTGTTCAGATTGGTGTAGACAGAATCTATCTTCCCATTGAAGTCCACTGTCATTCGCTGCTGTGCCTCAAGAACCCTATCGAGCATCTCTTCAATCTTTCTCTCTTGAGTAGGCGGCGGTGGCTTCTGGTAGTAGGAACTTCCAAAATTCATTTTGTTGTTGTAGCTGTTGTTGTAGGGTTTCTGGTACTGCGAATTTTGGTTGAAGTTACTCCTATTTCCATAGGAGTTTCGGTTTCCACCCTAGTTTCTTTGGAATCCAGCTCCACCAATGTAGTTTACTTCTTCTTCCTCTACTCTACCCTCTACAGCTTCTGCATCTTCAGCGAAGCTAACCTGCTTCTTCAGAAGCTTGTGAACACTGTCCAGTTTTGCCTTCCCGTCATCCATCTGATCATTCCCAAGGATGGTGGCAGATCTCTTCCTTTCAAAATCAGTGTTCTTGGTGCTGTTGCTGGATGCTAGGTTTTCAATCACCTTGACTGCCTCATCTGGATTCATGGTGTTGAAGTTTCCATTGCTGGAAGCATCAAGAGCCATCTGGTACTGCACCGCGATCCCTCTGTAGAAAGTACTGAGTAGTTGTACTTCATTGAATCCGTGGTGTGGACAATCTCTCTAGTAGGACTTGAATCTGATCCAAGAGCCTCTGAATGATTCTCCAGGCTCCTGAGTGAATGTAGCAATCTTGCTCCTCAAGTCCTCAGCACGCGCCTCATCAAAGAAATTGCATAAGAATGCATTCTTGATGTCGCTCCAGGATTTAAGAGATCTTGGTTGTAACTGCTTGAGCCAATGCAGAGCCTCTCCAGCAAGTGAATATCTGAAAAGCTTGCA
>NC_027749.1:36734033-36734718 GCF_000695525.1 Brassica oleracea var. oleracea
ATATTCGAGATCTGTTTCGAGAGTTTTCCGCAGTGTATAAACTTGCGGGATTTCTGAAGACGCTCGAATATTGGCAAAGAGACAAATTTTGGGATCTCGTATCAAGGTTTTTGATACTATGCCTAGAGATGTTAGAGACCAGTGCGCTGGGTTTAGGGCAAGACCTAGGTTTACTCCTGGTTTTAGAGGGTGCGATGACTAATTCGACTTACGTATCCCGTTTCAGTTTCACCCTGATTCCATATCGATTTAAAGTCCGCAATAGGTTCTCGGCTTATACAACTTGTATGGTTGGAACCGAGCATCTCTCCAAGGACAATTTATAAGCCTTCTGGAAGTGCTTACCAAAAATTTTGGGTTTCTTTTATAGTGTATTATCATTGTGTCGGACGTACGAGAGTCATCTCTACGAGATGGCTAAGTCTGTTTAGGACGTTAAAAGTTTGTTGTGATCAGCAACAAACTTACTGGTTAAAATTACCGTTTCGCGTCTTCGCGAAGGATATGTTTTGAGAAGATGTTAGTGCGTATGACTGTCTGGTCTTCCAAGAAAGTGTTTTTATCGAGGAAGAAAATTTCTTCGAAGAACGAATATTCAGGCGTCTGCGACGTCTCGCGATGCTGAAGATTTGTTATTCTTTCGTATGCCGCGTTTCGTGCTTGAAATGTTCGCGGGCTTGAAGAT
>NC_027749.1:36735081-36735454 GCF_000695525.1 Brassica oleracea var. oleracea
GGGCTAAAGAATGAGACCTTTCAGATCGTGGTGCGAGGAAGTAAAGTTTATATTGGTCGTCCAATGTCGGATCATACAGCTTAGTTTTTTGCTATAAGGAAAGTACTTTTTCGTAAAACCTGTTACGTTTACTTTTGAAAGTTACTTCGTATGACATGATCTGATTATACGAAGGATTTTTTGCGTAAGTAACGGGGGACCGGTTTTTACGAATTTATTAAATTGACGTGACATATGGAGATGTCAAAATAACGATGTTTCCGCAGATTTTTGAGAAACATTTTCGCTTTTGATTTTATTCTTCGGTGAAAGTTTCTCTGAGTCACTCATGGAGTTTTACCAAAGGTTATTTCACCGAGATCTAGTCGCGAAA
>NC_027749.1:36735465-36735641 GCF_000695525.1 Brassica oleracea var. oleracea
ATCTAGTCGCGAAATGTTTTTGCGGGTTTCTTGAATGAATAAGTTAGACAGGGATAGACTTAGTCGACGAGCGGGGAGGACGTGTTCTCTTTGTCGTATTTTCTGTTACTTTTGTTCTTGATTTTGCTTTGTCGCAAATGTTTTTGATGTTTTTCCGTGAGTCGGTTGGTTCAACG
>NC_027749.1:36735787-36738526 GCF_000695525.1 Brassica oleracea var. oleracea
GCTTTGATGCCTGGAGAATTCTCGTATAATGATTCTTATACAAAACTCATTTTATCAAATCGGAAAAGATCTTTATGACTTCAGTAAATCATCGACTTTCATTCTGAAGTTTGGCAGAGGTTTTCTAAACGAATGATTGCGATGATAGATACTGTATAGTCTTTGAGAATTTTTCCAACATGGTTTGGATCAGTTCCTAGCGTTTAGAAGAATCTCAGATTGTCGTTTGCTTTTAAGATGATCTTGACGAGACATCACATTGTATGAATATTTTTTTGAAGTATGGGAGTATACGAGTATAGTATACGCACCTACTCCGTCCCTTTTTTCTCGAGGAATATTTGTTTTAATATGTTTTTGAAGTATGGGAGTATACGAGTATAGTATACGCACCTACTCCGTCTCTTTTTTCTCGAGGAATAGAATGATCGACAGTCCGAGTCGGTTTGAAGACGACGCTTGGACTGTGATTTGGTTGTTTCCAGGTGAAGACTTGGAATATGTCGGTTCCGAGAGAATTGCCAGAAATGAATCGGTTTTAAGACGACGTTCATGTCTCTAGTTTTTTCTCTCCTTAGGAAGCGAGCTTGATATGCGTGGCGATCGTTTCTCGATTTTCGGAGAGTTTAGATCGGTTTGCAAGATCTGGACGAACAGTTATGAGACAATATATCGAGACAGGAAAAATCACCTAAGACTTAGTTCGCTAGACTATCCACCTAGGTTTTACGTTTCCTAAAGTTCTATGGCAGTCTCAAAGGCGTTTTTATTTCTTTGTAATTTCCTACGAAAATTCCAAGTCTGATTTCAAATATTTCAAGTCGCAAATACCTTAGTTCTCTCGAAGATGCAGTTTTGTCTCTTCTCAGTTTTGCTAGCTCATTTGCCCTTCTCTTTTTGTGTCTGTCTGCCCACTTCGAATAGCAAGAATATTAACTTTTCATGCACTTCTCTCCTTTCCTGGCCGCATTTTGGCTGCTGCCAATATTGCGGTTTTCGTGATCCATGCCTTAATTTTAGTATCATTGGATTTACGAAAATGAATAGGCATCTCGTCGAAAACTTTTTAGCTTTTAGGAATAGCCAGGGACGATCGAGAGATGCCAAGGATGATCAGTAAGACTCGCCATGTGATCAAGTTTTGGCCACAGATCATGGCGCAAGAGGACGGATGGTGAGACCATGGAGACAGGCGGTTGGGCGAATTTTGATTCTCGGATTTCGCTCCATCTCTTTCCTTATCCGATATTATTTTTCTACGATCGTTGTTAGATTTTCGAAGGTTGTCATATGTTGCGAAAGTTTTCCCGAAAAAATAATAGCGATCGAATCGTTCGCGGGTCGGTTACAACGTAGCGACCAACCGAGTGGCTAGGTCTCTCAATACTTAGCGACCGACCGAGTAGCTTGGTTGCTCAATACGTAGCGACCGGCCGAGTGTCTTGGTCGCTCAATACGTTGCGACCGACCGAGTGGCTTAATCGCTCAATACGTAGCGACCGACCGAGTGGCTAGGTCGCTCAATTCGTAGCGACCGACCGAGTGGCTTGGTCGCTCAATATGTAGCGACCGACCAAGTGTCTTAGTCGTGCAATACGTAGCGACCGACCGAGTGGCTTGATCGCTCAATACGTAGCGACCGAGCGAGCGGCTAGGTCGCTCAATACGTAGCGACCGACCGAGTGGCTTGGTCGCTCAATATGTAGCGACCGACCAAGTGTCTTAGTCGTGCAATACGTAGCGACCGACCGAGTGGCTTGATCGCTCAATACGTAGCGACCGAGCGAGCGGCTAGGTCGCTCAATACGTAGCGACCGACCGAGTGTCTTAGTCGCTCAATACGTAGCGACCGACCGATTGGCTTGATCGCCTAATACGGAGCGACCGAGCGAGCGGCTAGGTCGCTCAATACGTAGCGACCGACGACCGACCGAGTGGCTAGGTCGCTCAATACGTAGCGACCGACCGAGTGGCTTGGTCGCTCAATACGTAGCGACCGACGACCGACCGAGTGGCTAGGTCGCTCAATACGTAGCGACCGACCGAGCGGCTAGACCGCTCAATATTTAGCGACCGACCAAGTGTCTTGGTCGCTCAATACGTAGCGACCGACCGAGTGGCTTGGTCGCTCAATACGTAGCGACCGACCAAGTGGCTAGATCGCTCAATACGTAGCGACCGACCGAGGGTCTTGGTCGCTCAATACATAGCGACCGACCGAGTGGCTTGATCGCTCAATACATAGCGACCGACCGAGCGGGTAGATCGCTCAATACATAGCGACCGACCGAGGGTCTTGGTCGCTCAATACGTAGCAATCGACCGAGTGGCTTGATCACTCAATACGTAGCGACCGACCGAGTGGCTAGGTCGCTCAATACGTAGCGACCGACCGATTGGCTTGATCGCTCAATAAGTAGCGACCGACCAAGTGGCTTGGTCGGTCAATTTTATGAAAGTTATTCCGCAAAATGTAATCGATTTTAATTTTACGAAAGTTGTTTCGTAAAATGTTGTCGAGCTTAATTCTTGCGAAGGTTATTTCGCAAGATGTTGTCGAGCATAATTTTTACGAGATTTGTTCCGTAAACAGGTTTTCAAGTTTTGGCTGTACGAGAGCTGTGACGAGGCTAATTATTGCAACCAAACTTAGTCAGAATTTTTTCTCTTATCCGTGGGATTGATCCGTGGAAGTTTCGAGCAGTTTTTTTTTTCGACGTAAGATTTAGGTGACAAACA
>NC_027749.1:36738544-36740728 GCF_000695525.1 Brassica oleracea var. oleracea
CGATACTTGAATTCTTACGAAATCTTAGGCTTCAGAAAACATTATAGCGGTGAGGATACAATCTCCCGTTTTGCTTTTTTTTTTAGTCTTCGTCAGCCGTTTTAGGTTTCGAGTGATTCTATAGAAATCAACTTCGTTTCTCTGAAAGTTATTTTGAAGAAGTACAGCCGTGGGGGTTTTTTAACCGATTTGTTGCACTTCTATTTTCTACGATTAATCTAGGGTTTTTTCCGAAATATATTCGGAAGAAGTACAGCGGCGAGCTATGTACCCGATTCGATGTGCTTCATTTTTTCGCGATTAACCTAGGGTTTTTCTGCGGTTAAGAGGAGAGCAAGTTTTACTTTAACGAAAAGCTTTCGGAAAACGTGTTTTGGTAAAACCCTTATGCGTTGAGACTTCTTTAGTTCGGTAATGAGCCAAACTTACGGGGTTTGATAAAATTTATCGTTTCCCTTTACGTTTAGACAGAGAAATCGCGATCTCGTTTCGTTGCACTTCCTGTGGCGAAGAGTCGCGGCTAGGTTTTTGATTTTCTCAAGAACTGTGGTGTTTGCCTAAGCATTCGCCGTAGGCTCAGAGGCGGCTGGAGTTGTCTTACCAGCGTTATTGCAAACTGCAATTTTGTCTTTCGTATATCCAGACATTGTTTTGATCAAGCGTTTTGCGGTTATGAGTTAGAGTAATCCGTCTCCCCCTCTTTCTAGTGCAAAACTGCGGGAACCGAAATTCGCACTGTCGATTTCCGTTTAAATTAGGAAAGTTAGGAAAACCCTAATTTCCCAGAGGTCCCGGATATATTTTAAACCACAGGCCAAGCAATCAGAACACGCAATTAAAGACGAAAAGAAATAAGAAATCGTAAAAGAGAGCAAAAGGAGTTTTATTCCGAATCCGCGTATGAGCGTTACAACAAGGTAGAAGCCTTGGCTATGAGAGCTGTCGGCGAGATTCCTAGTTCTAACAACCTAAGACTGTAAAACCTAGTTGAGTCGCAGCTCGAAATAACATAAACGGAAAGTTGCCTAATTGCTCTAAGTGCTAAGTTTGCTCTGAAA
The DNA here is from genome assembly GCF_000695525.1 of Brassica oleracea var. oleracea. Lineage (NCBI taxonomy): Eukaryota > Viridiplantae > Streptophyta > Magnoliopsida > Brassicales > Brassicaceae > Brassica > Brassica oleracea. The sequence goes on from NC_027749.1 coordinate 36,739,603, forward strand.
AAGTCTCCCCCCATGCCTCTCGCCTAGGACTCCTTATATACTGGCTCCTAGGTCGGCTTACGCTTTTCCTCTTCTGCCCTTAAGCCGTCATAGCATAAAAGTGGAGATATTTCATTTTTCCGATCTGCGTAATTATCTTCAAAATTTTGTATTTATCCGCGGAGACTTGACATTTATCTTTCCTTGCGAACCAAGCGTAAACCATCATGCGGCTTACGGGCTGTTGGTTAAGAAATCGTAAGTTGGGCCTCGAGTCAGTCTTAGGTCCCTTTGGGCCGTCTTCTGACTCGAAACGTTTATTACGGCTTCTTTCGATAAAGAACAAACTTTCCGCGGTTTTTACCGTAAAGTTTGATCGATGACTTAGAATGGCGGGAAACATGAAATGGGTTCGCTACGGTCTTCGGGAGATAGCATCGAAGGGTAGACGAGAATGCATGGACTAATGTCGTATTGACGTTTCGGAAGAGCTCGGTCGCTACGTAGCGACCGAGCTTCGGCTCGAGCTCGGTCGCTACGTAACGACTGAGACCGAGCTTCGGCTCAAGCCCGGTGGCTACGTAGCGACCGAACGGAACGAACGCTCGGTCGCTACGTAGCGACCGAGCGGAATGAACGCTCGGTCCCTACGTAGCGACCGAGCTTGGCTCGAGCTCGGTCGCTACGTAGCAACAAAGCGGAACGGACTATTAGCTTTCGCATGTTTGGACTTGTCTATTAACTAAATATGATGATCTCAACTATCGTTTCTCGATCAATCAGAAAGTGTCGATCGATGATCCTATATGGATATCGATCGATTCACCTTTCCCTCCGTCGATCGTTATTCAATAATGATATCGATCGACGCGCTTCTAGTTAAGCTTTATGCGCGGGTTGAATGGTAGCTTACTAAGCTCACTAGATCAGCTCTCGCCTTACTCATAGCAAGAAACTTAGCTCAGTTAGAATGTTTTAAGGATGTGAATGAAGCTCTCGCTTTTATCTCTCAATCCTAGGGCAAGTTCTATGTAGCTAATCTAGAAACATGCATTAATGAACAATCCTAATGACAATTACCACAACTCAACAATCAATAGTTGGGGCTAATCCCTCCTAGCCTATTTAAACCCTAAAATCTAACAAT
>NC_027749.1:36740804-36758966 GCF_000695525.1 Brassica oleracea var. oleracea
TTCTCTCCAATCTATCAAAATCCTAGAAAATCTTGTTGTGAAAAATAATAAAACAAGAAAGCACACTTTGCCTCTAACATGGTGGCAATGCTTATATAATTAGGTTAAAACTCGTCAGGGGTAATCTTGTAAATTGGTGAAGACTTGGGTTTCAAGTCGGTTGTGACCAAACGGGCTTTCGGCGCGCTTCGCTGTCGATCGATGTCAAGACATGAACATCGATCGATTATTCGTCTTCAATATCGACCGATTGTCGAGCTCGATGGTCATCTTGGGTGCTTGCTCCAAATATCTCCGAACTGGTCCAAAATCATCACTTATCTCCAAATCACTCCTGATCCTATAAATATTCTAAATAGACTCTATAATATTATAATTAGTAGTTAAAACACTTATAAACCCTGGATAAAAGTGAGTCAAATCTATGGTCTATCAATTACCTTGAAGGGAAAGACCAAGGTCTTATAGCAATTACAGAGCAAGCCTCCGGCTCATCACACCGAGGAGCCGGAGGTAGAAGAAATGGACGACGTGCCATTAACCGAAGGAGATCCGACCCGACATCTCAAGATCGGCTCCAAGCTGACCGAAGGACTAAGGAGGAGGTTAATACACTTCCTCAGGTCTAACTCCGACTGCTTCGCTTGGTCCCACCCAGATATGCCGGGGATCGACCCGGAGATCATCATGCACAAGCTGCAGGTGGATCCCCTACGTCAACCCGAAAGGGACACAATCATCAACGATGAAGTCAAGAGCCTGCTCGGCGTGGGGTTCATTCGCGAGGTGCAATATCCAGAATGGCTAGCCAACGTCGTCATAGTCAAGAAAAAAAATGGGAAGTGGAGAGTCTGCATAGACTTCACAGACCTCAACAAGTCCTGCCCAAAGGACTCCTTCCCTCTGCCTCATATCGACAAGCTGGTTGACGCCACCGCGGGGAATCAGCTGATGAGCTTCATGGACTGATAGACCATGGATTTTACCCACTTTTACCCTTGGTCTATAAGTGTTTTAATATATATTTACTACTATACAGAGTCTATTTAGAGTATTTACAGGTCCAGAGAAGATTTGGAGGAATGTGGTGATTTTGGTGTCTTTTGGAGCGTTTTGAGTGCATAGCTGCACAGACGCGTCAGATGTCTAGCTATGGGTGGAGACCTTCCGACCGTTGGATTGAGCTCATCGTTTGATACAAGATATAGCTTTGAGTTAGCTTTCCAATACCACCAGTTTGAGGTCAATCAGCATCCTGTAGCAGAAGTTATGCCCGTTTTACTGAAAAGTGGTCAGTCTACCTCGCAAGAGGAAGCTGTCGAGGAGATGAAGGACTGTCGATCGATAACACAGCACTGGTTTCGATCGACAGCGATGCCAGAATATAGGCTGAGCAGATTTTATGACCGCTGAAGCCCAGAAGCAACCCCAAATTACTAGAATACCCTTGGACGACCTAAAACCCTATTTATGTGTTTTCTAAGCCATTGTTGACGGCTAAGCTTTATTTTATTCATAGTTCTAGGATAGGAGAGAAGAGAGGAACTCCTTCAGAGTCCTTTTGGAACTCCATTGTTTTGGTTTTATTTATATTTTATGTTATTCATCTATTCATCTATGATTTCTGTGACAAACATCATGCATGAGTAGGTCCACCTGCTAGGTTTAGGAATTTCAAGGGTTTTGAATGAATTTATGAATTATATGATTGTTAGGATATCTAAAGATCTCTACATCAGGATAGCTTGTAATACTATGATCTAGAGTAATTGGAAAACCACGAGAGTGTGACTAATTGCTTGAACCTAGAATCATAGGACAATTGAGAGGCACGAGAGTGCAATCAATTAACGGAACCCGAATCCTGCTGGATTAGATACCTAGGCGCATACGTGAGTTGGTCTAGAAATCTAGTTGAACATAATCGATCAGATCGATAACGCTTGCTTAAGGCGGTGTCGATCGACGCTTATACCAAAGCATCGATCGACACTCAATCCGTAGCATCGATCGACGCTAATACCATAGCAACGATCGACGCTCGATCTGTGTTAACATGTGAGAGCTGAAACACTGAACTTAGTCAATAGATTAGACTCACAGCGAGAGCTGGTTGTCTTTTGCATTAGATATCGAGTTCTAGAATCAATCCTTAGCATCTATAGTTTAGAGTTCTAATAACCTGAATGAAACCCTAAGTCTAGTAACCATCCTTCCATCAAACAACTCGTTGCCAAGTTGAACAATTGTCTTGTTCAACTTGTTTACTGTTTACTGCTTTGCATATCTTTGTTTACTGCTTTAAACCTATTACCCTAGCTTAATCAAACTAATTAGATTTATTTGGTTTGCTAGCGCCCTGTGAATTCGATCCCTAAGTACTACAACTCGACCTCTTATTTGAGAGAGTATAAATCACTCCTTAGGGTAATTTGAGTGATATCAAATTTGGCGCCGTTGCCGGGGAGCTTTGCGCCATTAGATCTTGTCTAGTTAGATTTACTCTAGGTTTTACTACAATTAAAAAAACTGATAATTTTTCTTTTTGTGTTTCAGGTACATCCATATGAGTACCAGAAGCAACTAGGGGATATGGCTCTTACTAGTAGAGCCACTAGATTTGGAACGCCTGATCCATAAGTCTAAGAGGGCAGTCGACACCCTCCAAGCAGCGATTGGCAGTGTAGAAAACCAAACGTGAATCGACACTGTTTACCCGACGTCGATCGACACTGTTCACCCGACGTCGATCGACACTGTTCACCTGACGTCGATCGACACTGTTCACCCGATGTCAATCGACACTGTTCACCCTACGTTGATCGACACTGTTCACCGATGTCGATCGATACTGTTCACTTGATGTCGATCAATACTGTTCACCTGACGTCGATCGACATTGTTCACCCGACGTCGATCGACACTGTGCATCAACCATCGATCGACACTGCTCATCCACCGTCGATAAACACTGTTCATCTACCGTCGTCCGTCACCACTTGTTTGGAGGCAGAGAAGGTGGAAGTGCTCATTCTTATGGTCGATGAGAATGGGATGTTAAGAGACGAAGAAGGTCGCACTCGCAACAGCACAAGATAGTTGATTAATGCTCAGGGTGCTGTGATCCCTGACGTGATTGTTGTTGCTGAGATGAATGACTTTGACCTGAGCCGAGAGTGGTATGATTGGGTAGGTCAAGACCCCTTCCAGGGTCTTCCTCACCAAGATCCTAGAAACCACATCGAAGAGCTTGAGGATCTCGTGTCAAGGAGTGAGCAGAATAGAGTGTGTGAATACCACATGCTCTGCAAGATCTTCCCCTATTCTATCTATGGGGATGCATTCAGATGGTTCAGTCAACTGCAACCAGGATCTCTAACCAGCTGGGATGACATTGAAAGAGCCTTCCTTTATAAATTTCTTGGTGATGCTGAAGCAACTGGAGAAAAGGAGAAAAATGATAAATGGGACAGGTTCTTGGCATCGTTAGATGAGGAGTATATGATTCCAATACAGCTGCTCGACGACATTATGCCAAAAGCGGATGAACAACATGTGTTTGGAGAACTGAGCAGAGTAGAGGAAGCTGGTACTGAAGACACGACCTCAACGTCGACCGACGGTAGGACCTCAACATCGACCGACGGCACGACCTCAACGTCAACCGACGGCCCGACCTCAACGTCGACCGACGGTAGGACCTCAACATCGACCGAAGGCACGACCTCAACGTCGACCGACGACACGACCTCAACGTCGACCGATGGTAGGACCTCAACATCGACCGACGGCACAACCTCAACGTCGACCGATGACACGACTTCAACATCGATCGACGGCACAACCTCAACATCGATCGACAGCACGACCTCAACGTCTACCAACGGTACAACCTCAACGTCGATCGACGATGGAAAAAAAGAAGACACTATGGAAGACTTCTTAGAGCTGGAGGAATGGCTTGAGGATATGGATCAGAATTCGGAGAAGAAGCTTGATGACGATGAGAATACTTCAAGAGGAGATATGGAAACTTCACCAAAGGCTAGCATCGGTCGACACCAACCTGATGAGATCGATCGACACCCACCCTGCATCATCGACCTACACCCACCCGAGAGCATCGATCGACAACCGTTGTTGGACGAACCGCATTGTTTCATAGTTGAGATGGAACCAATTGAGGAAAGAATGCACGAGTCTGAAGCCTCACACAATGTTGACTCCAAACATCTGAGATCACTTATATACGCAGAATAAGCTGCTGGACTTCACAAAAGAGTAAAGAGGATACATGATCATGTGAAGATTGTGATTCCATGCGCTGTGGTCGAAGTTGAATTTCCTATCCCACCAAATAGATGTATGCAGTTAAGTCCTTACATTGGGGTACTTGATGATCCTCTACATGCAGAAGCTTCTCAGAGAGGGTTGCGATTTAGAGATAAAGTCGATAAGGGCCCAGCAGAAGCAGCATCGATCGACACCGACCAGATACCATCGAACGACACCACGGATGCAATATCGAACGACATCAACAAACCGGTATCGATTGAAACTGCCACTTCTCCATCGATCGACACTGGGCGCATATCAAAGCAGAAGGAGTTCGATGTGTGTGGAAATCTTTTTGATGGAGAAACCACCACGCGATCAGACAAGTCTGGGGGAAGAGGTGGAATTGGAAGAAGAGGAAAAGGACCAAGGGAGGTTCTCAGCTATCATTGGTCCCTCGGTTCTCAGATGGTGTCAGGAAATCCAGAGTGCGCAGCAGATGCTTCTCAAAGCCATTTGCAAAGCTTCGAGCACTCCTTATTGCTGAGATGATAGACAAAGGAGAAGAGTCTATGGAGGAGGCTTCCACAAAAGAATGATAAAGCTTCAGAGAGCAGACATTGAGACTTGTTTTGGAGCATGTTCTCATTCTTATCTGGACTAAATCAGATCTCCAAAGTCAAGCTAAATGACTATAACAAAGCGCTGAGTGGGAGGCAACCCACTATTAAATAATTTCATTAAGTTTATGTTAGATTGTTACTGATTTTTGTTTTATTTTTATGCAGGTAAAAAAAAAAAAATAATAAATAAATGGATGAACAGTAACAACGGTAGTGCAGTAACCGCACTGTAGCAGAGACACTGTAGCATCAATCGACACTGTAGCAAGAAAATCGATCGACACTGTAGCAAACAAATCGATCGACGCTGTAGCAGAAAATCGGGAGTACTGTAGCAGTGATATTGTAGCAGGGCACTGTAGTAGTCACTGTTCATCGAAGAAAAAAAATTTAGAATTGGTTTTATTAGTTATCTATTGCTAACTTTTAGTGTTTTGTTTATGTTAGGTAAAAGGAAAAATCTGAGGAAAACGAGTTTGCACGAGGATCGAAGATGACTGCGCAACATTGATTGACAGAGCATCACTAGCATATATCGATCACCACTTAACTGTTTCGATCGACAGAGCTTCAAGAGTATTGATCACCACTTAAATGTGTTGATCGACGCTCACCATCAGTGAGCAAGTATACTGTTTCACCTTTGTTAAATATTGTCCTTATGATATTGTCCTTATGATTTATTTCCCCACCAATCTTAGACTGTATAACACTGGAGATAGTGTTGTTTAAGTCTGGGGGATGTTCTACTAATATTTTGTTTTAGTTAGGTATTAAAAAAAAAAAAAGATCCGAGTAGAACATGTCGATATCGATCGATAGTACAACACCTGCAGCGACCGATGGTAACTCCTTTCCATCGATCGACACTTAACCCGGTCAGGTATATCGTTCTAACTTGTTAAATTGTGTACTTATGATTAGTTCTCACCATAACCCCGACTGGATAGACACTGGGGACAGTGTAATTTAAGTCTGGGGGGATGTTTACTGATATCTAGGTTATTGTGAGTCTTATCAAAATGTTCTCAAAAGAGTTTTATTGAATCAAGAAGGAGATAATGAACTTATTAGAGATATTTGCTTGTTATCTAACCACTCTTTAGCACCATTCTAGACTTACTGATTGCAGATAGTACTAAAGATACTAAAGTGTATCAACCTGTCAACTATTCACACTTGCTGAGATTGTCCGAAGGAACCAAAGCTGACCTCCAACACTAAACCTGACACAAATGCTTGTCTTGGGGCTTGGTATACATAGGATCAGATTCTTCAAACAAGTCTGGAAGGTAAAGCCTTGTATAGATTTATCACATTTTCTCTCTCTATTTCGACCCTAGATTTATAGGTAGAGATATTTATTAAAAAAAAAAAACAAAAAAGAAAGAAAAAGAAAAAAAATAAAAAAAGGAAAAAAGAAAAAAAAAAAAATATATATATATATATATATATAGGTGTTAGTTAGGTGGAATCCAAACAAGACTTGGTGGCTACAACCATTAAGGCTTACTTCATAAGGATTCCAACAAAAAGAATTCGAACGGAACTTGGTGGCGGCAACCATCAAGGTTCGTTTCATGGAAGCCTGTCCAATCTTGGTCAATGATGTTGCAATATAAACAGACTTTGACTGAAGAGAGAAATTAGGAGAGAGAAAAGATAGGAACTAACTTTTACCTACAGATCCAGATACTTGTTTGAAAATCCTTGCATCCTGTGATCGATACTCCCAAGGTAAAGCCTGCACTTTTATTTATGTTAAGAAATGAGGTTAGTAGAGGAGAATTTCAGATAGGATTTGCTAAGTTGTTGGCTAGGTGAATTTGGTTGCTAAGCTAGGATATGATATAATGTGCTTTTGTGATTAGGACTTTTAGATGTGGATTGCAATATTGTACAGGTGATGATTCTAAGTTTTTAAATCATGTGAGTCCCTGCTGTTTTCAAACCTCTTTCAGAGAGACTGCCTGTCTGTTTTGCTTGAGGACAAGCAAAAGGGTAAGTCTGAGGGTGTTGATAGACCATGGATTTTACCCACTTTTAGCCATGGTCTATAAATGTTTTAATATATATTTACTACTATACAGAGTCTATTTAGAGTATTTACAGGTTCATGGCCGATTTGGAGGAATGTGGTGATTTTGGTGCCTTGTGGAGACTTTTGAGTGCAGACCTGCACAGACGCGTCAGATGTCTAGCTATGTATGGAGACCTTCCGACCGTTAGATTCAGCTCATCGTTTTTACATAAGATAGATCTTTGAGTTAGCTTTCCAATGCCACCGGTTTGAGGTCAATCAGCATCCTGTAGCAGAAGTTATGCTCGTTTTACTGAAAAGTGGTCAGTCTGCCTCGCAAGAGGAAGCTGTCGAGGAGATGAAGGACTGTCGATCGATAACACATCATTGGTGTCGATCGACAGTGATGCCAGAATAGGGGCTGAGCATATTTTATGACCGCTGAAGCCCAGAAGCAACCCCAAATTACCAGAATACCTTTGGACGACCTAAAACCCTATTTATATATTTTTTAAGCCATTGTTGACGGCTAAGCTATATTTTATTCATAGTTCTAGGATAGGAAAGAAGAGAGGAACTCCTTCAGAGTCCTATTGGAACTCCATTGTTTTGGTTTTATTTATATTTTATGTTGTTCATCTATTCATCTATGATTTTTATGACAAACATCATGCATGAGTAGATCCACCTACTAGGTTTAGGAATTTCTAGGGTTTTGAATGAATTTCAGAATTATATGATTGTTAGGATATCTAAAGATCTCTACATCAGGATAGCTTGTAATACTAGGATCTAGAGTAATTGGAAAACAACGAGAGTGTGACTAATTGCTTGAACCTAGAATCATAGGACAACTGAGAGGCACGAGAGTGCAATCAATTAACGTAACCCGAATTCTGCTGGATTAGATACCTAGGCGCATACGAGAGTTGGTCTAGGAATCTAGTTGAACATAATCGATCAGATCGATAACGCTTGCCTAAGGCAGTGTTGATCGACGCTTATACCACATCATCGATCGACACTCAATCCGTAGCATCGATCGATGCTCATACCATAGCATCGATCGACGCTTGATCTGTGTTAACATGCGAGAGCTGAAACACTGAACTTAGTCAATAGATTAGACTCACAGCGAGAGCGGGTTGTCTTTTGCATTAGATATCGAGTTCTAGAATCAATCCTTAGTATATATAGTTTAAAGTTCTAATAACCTGAATGAAACCCTAAGTCTAGTAACCATCCTTCCATCAAACAACTCTTTGCCAAGACTTGTTTACTATTTACTGCTTTGCATATCTTTATTTACTGCTTTAAACCTATTAGCCTAGCTTAATCAAACTAATTAGATTTATTTGGTTCGCTAGCTCCCTGTGAATTCGATCCTTAAGTACTACAACTCGACCTCTTATTTGAGTGAGTATAAATCACTCCTTAGGGTAATTTGAGTGATATCATGGACGCGTTCTCCGGCTATAATCAAATGTTCATGCATCCAGAAGACCAGGAGAAAACGTCTTTAATGACGTCTAGAGGGATCTATTGCTACAAGGTTATGCCCTTTGGCTTAAAGAATGCGGGATCAACCTACCAGCGACTGGTGAACATGATGTTTGCGGACCAGATAGGGCGAATCATGGACGTCTACATCGACGACATGCTGATCAAGTCCCTAGAGGCTGAGGATCACACATCTCACCTGCAACAAGCCTTCTCCACTCTCCGGAAGTAAAACATGAAGCTCAACCCAGCTAATTGCTCATTCGGGGTCAGTTCTGGTAAATTCCTCGGGTACATTGTGACCCACCGGGGCATCGAGCCAACCCAGAGCAAATCAGGGCCATCCATTTGATCCCTTCCAAGAAGAACGTCAAGGAGGTCCAAAACCTAACAGGAAGAATGGCAGCCCTGAGCAGGTTCATCTCCAGGCTCTCCGACAAGTCTCACGCTTTCTTTGGAACCCTCAAAAACCCAAAGGACTTTCACTGGACGGAAGAGTGCGAATCCGATCTCCAGGAGCTAAAGGCGTATCTAACCACTCCTCCTCTCCTATCCAAGCCGCTGCTCGGTGAGGTCCTACTACTATATCTAGCAGTCTAAGAGCATGTCGTGAGCGCCGTCCTAGTACGCGAGGAAGAAAGCAAGCAGCTACCAATCTACTACGTCAGTAAGGCTCTCTTGGATGCAGAAACCCGCTACAGCCATCTAGAGAAGCTGGCCTTAGCTCTGATAGTGGCCGCCTGCAAGCTGCGGCCCTACTTTCAGGCTCACTCAATCGTGGTTGTCACCTCCTTCCCCATAAAACTGGTCCTCCACAAGCCTGAAGTCTCCGGACGCCTAGCGAAATGGGCTGTGGAACTAGGAGAATATGATGTGATCTTTCGACTGGCCACAGCTATTAAGTTACAGGTCCTAGCAGACATTGTGTCTGAACTCTCCCCTACCTTGCTCCTGGCTCTGAAGTAGGAAACGCGCCTCCGAAGCAAAACCAAAGAAGAGGGAGAATGGGTCCTGCACGTTGATGGATCCAGCAACGTCAGAGGAGCCGGAGTGGGAATAGTGCTTACCTCGCCGCCAAGGAACACGGCCTCAAGGGCTGTGAGATGCAACTTCAAAGGAACCAACAACGAAAGCGAGTATGAGGCCTTTGTTCATCCTCGGAAGTAGAAGGGGGAGCACCTTTGTTCTTAGCCTCCTCTTGAACCACAGCCTTGTATTGCTCCAACGCTGTGACCAAATCCCATTGGGCACTCTGTTTCCTTAACCATTCGCTCATCAACTCCCAGCGAGCAACGACCCTCGCTCCGTTCACGGCTATCACCATCTTAAACTTAAAGGTCTCTGCCGCTGCCTTGAGGGGGTCTATCTCTTCTTCCAGCTCTTGATTCTTTTGGCTCGTAGCCAATGCATCAGCTGAAGATGCCTCTGCCACCTTCTCCAGATCTTTCACCTTGTCCTTGAGATCACGGATCTCCAATTCCCGGGTAGCACGCTGATCCCTCTCTCCTGACACCTGGCGCTTCAGGTCCTCAATCTCCTCTCGGAGGGTCGGCAAGCCTTCATTAGATAATCGCTCCCTGAGATGGTACAGCTGAGATACGGTCTTCACAAAACACGGATCTCAATCAAGCTACCCGACTAAAAGGGAAAACGGCATATAATAGGACTTACACGAAAAAGCCCTTCTTGAAGAACTTGGACCACCTCTGAGGGATCCCCTATAGGCAAGACAGTACCGTCCTGAGGGAACACATTCAAGTTTAGATTGGACAAAGCCACAACTAAACTCCCTGCAGAGCGAGCCATGTCAGCCGACTGCTGCGCCGATCGAGTTGTCACACCGCCGCTTTTGGGTCTCTTTCCTGGAAGAGATGCAGAAGGCTCCAACTTAACCACTGTCGAACGACGGCTACCGGTAATCATCACCTCATCTCCGGAGGCACTCCTACTACTGGACCCCTTCTTTGCAGACATCACCTCCGTCGCTTCCTGGTAGGCCATAAAGGATCATTGGCGACGCCTCCTGCCATATCTCCTGGATAAAAACAATCGTCAGGAATTGGTTAAAATAAAGTAGACATGGCAAGGGGACACTTACTCCAAAGGCTGCTACGTTGCAGTACCGTCTCGCTAACCAAGAAGTTCACCTGGCGACGATCTACAAGAAGCTGTCGTGCCCGGATAACAGCTCACTCTCCTTCTGCGAGAGCACGGTGAGTCCCGGCTGCATAAAAACATAGGGTCAAAAGGATGATCAACCAGCAAAAGGATTAACCGAGTCCTACCAATAAAATTCCATCGATAAGAAGATCCCGGGAACATCATAAAAGTGTATCTCTCCTGCCACTTTTTATTAAAAACTGGCCCTTTCCGGTCACTTTTTTGAAGCTCCCCCACGATCGGCAAGCCGCTGCGAGGACAAAGATGGAATCGCCCCTCTCCTCCATTAAGGGGAGCCAGATGATACGCGAAAAGGACCTCATTGATACCAAGAGATAAATACTCCAAGTCGCCCTGATTTTGGATAGGTATGAGGATTCTCCAAGCCGGAGGGTTCAGCTGAGAAGGCGAGATCTCGAAAAGGTTGCATAAACCAACAATCAGAGCAGGAATCACCCCCTGATGCCGGAGTCAAAGAAAGCTTTGTAGACAGCGATCTCCCCTGGGATGTAGCTGGAAGCACGTTCTTCTGGAGTAAGGACTCGGAGGATAACGGAAGAAGGAAACGAATACCTACTCCGCCATTCCGCCAGATCGTCCTCACCGACCGACGAGGCAGGATCCACCAATGGGGAGCCGCGTAAACACAAGATAGCGGTAGGGGAGCCATCAGATCACAGTCAGATCCTTCGCATGGCTCCGAAGAGCTGTCTGATCGGGAAACCGGAGAATCCATCCTTATCTTCAACCTGGCCCTATCAGCCGCCGTAGGAACAGAAGAGGCGGAACGCTTAGACATGATTCTGATAGTCCATATCTAGTAAATTGCGGCGATAAGAAAGCTAACACGCGAAAACCTAACAAGCTAAGAGACTCGACCTACCTAATAGGAATTCGAAGAACTAGAAGAAGGGCAAAAGAAAAACGTTACCTGAATTCAGGGTATCGGCGATGAAAGAGCGAGAAGTAAAGAAAGAAGCAAGAAAGGGAACGCCTATAAAGAAGAAGCCGTTGGGAGGATTCCCGACGAAGCTGCGGGCCTATTAACTTCTGGATTCGAGGGAGATTTGAAATTCAAATCATTTCCTTATCAACAAAATTGCGATCTCAGCGGATTTCCTCCATATAAGGGAATAAAATCTCCAAATTCAGGCGAGAATCGGCGTGAGTTATCCCAGACGCCAAAAAAGGAAACCCTAGGGGATCCAGAACTCCATCCGGGACCTCCAACAAAACACGCGCCAGCTTCCAGACCCGTCTCTACACATCACAATCAAGCATTCAGGCTTCTTCTTCGAAAATCATCAGGGCTCCAGGCTCCGCCGTCTCCAAGACACCATCAGAAGCCCAGAGCTTCTACATCTTCTGCAAGATATCAGCGGTTCAATAAATAGCGCCAGACCCTGGTCTGGTATAAGGGAATCGGCCCTCCCCCGAATTAAGAATGTGGTTCCGGCCTGAGTGAAACTAGGGATAGCAGGATTACTGGAGCGATGTCCTGCCTAAGGGAAGCCTGCTGAGAATGAACAACTCCGGTTGACTTGAGTGCACAGGTTATTCCCCGAGTTCGATGACGAAATCGAGCAATAAGGGGCAAACTATTGGGGAAAAATACTCAGGTATAGAATTCCTCTAGACCCAAGGCAGGACACCGACCTCCGGGTCCCCGCTAGGAGACGACCTCAGTCTCAAATCATTATAGTTTCGGCTTGTTTATCTAATAAAACATCTCTTCAAGTCTCTCTCTCTTTGATTCTCACGAAATACTAAGCCTAGTCCATCATTCCGTAGTATTCACAAAGATCCTACACAAAAATCCCCTAAAAGTTTGGCGCTAGAAGGAGGGGAGTAATCTAAACTACGTGATAATGGCGGTGGATGAGCAGAACGAGCTACCCGAAGCTACCCAAAGATAAGCCGAACTCCAGATGCAACTCGATGGTATGCAAAGTCAAGTAACCGAGTTGAATAGGACTCGGAAGGAGACTAATCCCGAGCTCTCCTCGGACGTCCAGAGCTTGAAGGAGACGCTCAACAAACACTTCCCACCGTTAGATTGAGCCCATCTTTTGATACAAGATAGAGCTTTGAGTTAGGTTTCCAATTCCACCGGTTTGAGGTCAATCAGCATCATGTAGCAGAAGTTATGCATGTTTTACTGAAGAGTGGTCAGTCTGCCTCGCGAGAGGAAGCTATCGAAGATATGAAGGAACGTCGATCGACGGTGCACCCATAAAGTCGATCGACGGTGATCCCAGAAAACAGGCCAAGCATGTTTCGTGACCAATTTAGGCCCAAAAGTCACCACATATTACCAATATACCCCTGGACGACCTGAAACCCTATTTTACTGTACACCTTGAGAGAGATCTGTACACCTTGAGAGAGGGAAGATCTTGAACTCCCTTTGTTTCTTTACTCTATTTTGTTTTTATTTATCTATTGCAGTAGTATTCAGACCATCATAACCATGTCTCTTATGAATATGTTTGAGTAGTCCTTACTGTTAGATTTAGGGTTCTCAAAAGGTTGTCCATGTAATGCTAACTTAAACTGTTGCTAGAGTGTTTAAAAATATAGTTCTTCATCTAGTTGTCTTAAAGCTAAGTTTAGGATTGTTCACCCTCTAAACTTAGATCTTAGGATTAATTGAGATCAAGCCATTGCTTGACTCAATACCTAAAAATAAACTAGTATGATCTAACTGACAAGATACAAATGAGAGTTGGTCTAGTAAGTTAGAGAACACTAATCAAACCTGTTTGTAAAGCTTTCTGGAAGAAGCGTCGATCGACGCAACGATAGTTCTGTCGATCGATATTTTGAAAGGTGTATCGATCGATATTATTTACGAATCATCGTTCGACACTTTCTCGTGATTAACATACGAGAGTTGAAATCCGAGATCCAAATTAGATAATCTAATTGATTATACCTGAGTTTGAGTTCGAGAACAATTAATATCAATAGACCCCTAAAAACCCAAATTAAGTTATTTACTTATCATACCTGAGAATATAACTGAATCTAGCTATTCTTCCAACTGTTAACAACCTCAAATAAAATCAATCGAGCAATAACCTTGCTCGCCAATTCATTTACTGCTTTAAAAACCTATTAATCTAGCTTAAATTCAAAGACTATAAATCTATTGTGGAATCCTAGATTTTCTGTGGATTCGATCCCGAAATACTACATTTGAACCTCTTATTTGAGAGAGTAATTCACTCCTTAGGGTAATTTGAGTGATATCAAATTTGGCGCCGTTGCCGGGGACTCTTTCTTACTACCATTAGATTAGGTCTAGAATATAGTCTAGGTTTTGTTACTGAATTTGCTAAGTTTTCCCTCTTTCCCTGCTGACACAGGTACTTAAGATGGAAGACATGAATTTCGGCCGGAAATCGATCGACGCTCAGACAACAACATTGAGCGACACAAAATTCGATCGACACTCCGGTACCAATATCGATCGTACGCCATCCTGCCGGAAGCAGGTAAGTATGTTTTTACCTATTTCAATAATGGAAAAGTAGTTCTAGGAGATCAAAAAGGTCGAGTATGCAACACATCAAACCAAATTAATTATAGACATAGGGATCCAATTCCTATTGGAATAGCTGTTGTTTTGAATGCTGGACCGGAGCATCACCGAACGCTTGGGGATTGCAATAGACCTGATCGGTTCTACACTAATAGGTCTGCGATCCGTCTTCCAGCAATTCAAAGAAAAGACTTTGAATTGAAACCCAAATATTTATCTCTAGTAAGTCAGCACCCCTTTCATGGTCTTCCTCATGAAAACCTCATAGACCATATCGAAGCACTTGAGGACTTTGTGTCTAACATCAAGGTGCATGGAGTCTCTGAAGACTACCTATTTTGCAAGCTCTTCCCGCACTCCCTTTCTGGATATGCGACGCACTGGCTGAACCAATTGCAGCCAGGATCTTTGACTTGCTGGAGTGATATCAAAAGCGTCTTCCTCAACAACTTCTTCGATGATGCACGAACCGAGGAATCTAGGAATAAGATCTATAAGTTTTCTCAAGGCACTACTGAAGCTTTTAAGGCTTCTTGGTTGAGATTCAGAGCCTACCAGCGAGACTGCCCACACCATGGTTTTCCCGAAATCCAGCTACTTAATATTTTTTTCAGAGGTCTTGACTAGACATACCAAGCGACTTTGGACGCTGCGAGTCAAGGAAACTTCAAAACCAAGACCCATGAAGATGCTACAAGGCTCATTGAAAATGTGGCGTCTAGCACTAGTGCCAAGAAGATTCAGTTCATGCTTTTATGATTGGAGATGAGCAAGTTTGGTTTACTGATGAGAGTCAAACCTTTCTACGTGAAGGAGATGAAGAAGAGCATGTAGACCTCATCGATGAAACTGACTTTCGCAAACAAAGACTTGCCGATCAGCAGCAAAACATGAGTTTCACAAGGACCTGCAAGGCAGAACAGACTCATAAGAGCAAGCTGGAATCTGTGATGGGACAAGTTCTAAAAGGCCAGCAGAAAATGAGTGCGGTTCTCGATGAAAAATTGGATTTCGTGTATTCTGATTTACATGATAAGTTTGAAACTTTTAGTTACCATGTCAAGAAATTGGATAGCCAAGTTGCGCATAACGCTGGGTTTGTCAGAAGGGATGAAGGATTCCTTCCTGGAAGAACTGACACCAATCCGAGACGTCAAGTTTCTGCTGTGTTACCAAGAAGCGGAAAACGCCTTACCTCGAGCACTGCAGAAATCACTTCTGCAGGAAAAACCCCCTGAAGCTAAGAAGGCAACGATTAACCTAGATGAAGAAGAGGAGGAGTCGGAAGAAGATGTGAAAATCGATCGACAAGAAGGGAATAATGTCGATAGACCGACTACGGTAAATATCGATCGACAGAATGAAAACAATGTCGATCGACGCTCGACTCCTGCCAAGCCGGCAGTAGAGAGAGTGTATTGGACTTTTCCACCCTTTCCTTCTAACAAGACGCAAACTAAGAAAGAATTGGATAAAGCAATCTGCAAGAAAGCATTCGATAAAATCACGTTGAAAATGCCACTAAGTGATGCCATAAAAGTATCACCTTCGATTAAGAAATATGTAAAAGACATGGTATCCAACAGCTTCCCAGCTGCTGAACACAGCGTCATGATGGTTTCAGAGGAAGTAAGTGCAATAATCAAGGTCTATTGCAATCTCCATACAGTTTTGTTCTAGATTGCAACATACAAAACAAGAGTTTTCCTCTATCCCTTTGTGACCTAGGATCCAGCGTGAGTCTCATGCCACACTCTGTTGCGATATCCCTGGGATATAACGAGTTCAGACCAACCAAAATAACTTTGGTTCTGGCTGATAGATCCGTTAGAGTACCTGAGGGAGTACTAGATGACGTGCCGATAAGAGTTAACGACTGTCATGTACCAATGGATTTCGTTGTGTTGAAATGCCAGAATAAACCAAAAGATCCGCTCATCTTAGGTAGACCATTTCTAGCTACCGCAGTGCAATCATCGACGTCAAGGAAGGTCGGATAGCAACTGGGTAAGCCCCGTGGATGTTGTACCTAAGAAAGGCGGAATTACAGTGGTTGAGAATGATAAAAACGAACTCATTCCCACGTGAACTGTCACTGGACATCGAATGTGTATCGATTATAGGAAGCTAAACGCTGCAACCAGAAAAGATCACTTTCCCTTACACTTCATCGATCAAATGTTGGAAAGATTGGTAAATCACCAATACTACTGTTTTCTTGATGGATACTCTGGATTTTTCCAAATCCCTATACATCCTGACGATCTAGAAAAAACCACCTTTACAAGCCCTTACGGAACATTCGCATACCGCAGAAGGCCATTCGGTCTTTGTAATGCCCCAGCCACTTTCCAACGATGCATGATGTCAATCTTTACGAATATGATGGAAGATTTCATGGAAGTATTTATGGACGATTTCTCCGTAAACTTTTGGCAAGATGTGAAGAAAAGAACCTCGTTCTAAATTGGGAAAAATGCCACTTCATGGTGAACGATGGAATCGTCCTAGGACATAAAGTGTCTGCTGCTGGTATAGAAATAGATCGAGCAAAAATGAGGTAATGACCGGTTTGCCTGCACCCACTAACGTAAAAGACGTGAAAAGTTTTCTCGGGCGCGCCGTATTTTATAGGAGGTTCATACAAGATTTCAGAAAAATCGCTAGACCTCTCACAGTCCTCCTCTGTAAAAAAAATAAATTTTACTTCTCACCAGCATGCATGAAAGCTTTTGAAGAAATAGAGAAAGATTTGGTAACTGCCCTCATCGTACAAGCACCTGACTGGAATCTTCCTTTCGAAATAATGTGTGGTGCGAGCGATTTTGCAGTAGGAGCAGTTTTAGAGCAAAGGAAAGATGATATACCATGGATTTGACCCATTTTCAACCATGGTATATAAGTGTTTTACTATCTATATATTATATATTCTATCTTATTAGGTTTGTTTTCAGGTTCAGCAGTGGTGCAGCATGGGTATGGCTTAAACTCTGGATCACTTGAAGGTGGATGGATAGAGGGTGTTCTAAGAGGCTACTAGCTCTCCTTTGAACTATGAACGTCTCCCTGAGCCTGTGGGTTGGCGCCAAGGATGGTTTGCTACTCAAAGACACAAGATCACCTTGTATTGTCTAAGATGGGATTCACAGGAATCTCTTCCTTTAAGTGAGATCAATGTTCTTAAGCTGAACAGAGAAAGCTAGAGACAAGACAACAAAGTTGACTGAATAATTCTTAGATTGAAAGTTGCGAAAGCAAAGCTGCCTCCCCCATGTTCTTAAAGAAATCGACAAAAAAAACCCTAGAAGTAAACCAGGATGGTTTAATTCTAATTCTAATCCTAATCCAATTGAAATTGGTTTATTTTAAAATCCTAATTGTCTTTGGTTTAAATTAAATGAAAGCCCAATACCAAAGCCCTTACAAAGTAATTAAATTAAACCAACAGGCTGGTTTATCTTGATCTCCTTGTCTTGATCCAAGACCCACGATTTTGGCTATCTCCTGAAGCCTCTCCTCTTGTGCTCTCAGCCTTAATCTGGTTACTGGTCCACTCCACAAGCTGGCTAGCTCATTTGGTTCTTATTCTTTTATAGGTAAAGCAAATAAATCAAGAGGAGACAATGGGTTAAAACCATAAACAACTTGAAAAGGTGGGAGTTTAGTAGCTGAATGCACTGCTCTGTTATATGCAAACTCTACATGTGGTAAACAATCCTCCATGTCCTAATGTTACTCTTAATGATGGCACGGAAAAGAGTAGACAATGTCCTATTGACTGATTCAGTTTGGCCATCATTTTGGGGATGACAAGTAGTTGAAAACAATAGCTTAGTTCCCAACTTTCCCGACAAAGTTTTCCAGAAATAGCTAAGGAACTTAGTATCTCTATCAGAAACTATAGTCCTAGGCATACCATGCAATCTAACAACTTCTCGAAAGAATAGATCAGCTACCAAAGATGCATCATCAGTTTTATGACAAGGTATGAAGTGAGCCATCTTAGAAAATCTATCAACAACCACAAAGATACTATCTCT
>NC_027749.1:36761232-36762486 GCF_000695525.1 Brassica oleracea var. oleracea
AACACTTAATGTTCCTGGTCTTAGTAGATGTGGCTACTCCTTTACCCTTGTCATCTCTCTTGGTCTCTACTGATGAAGAACCATCCTTGGACTTATCCCCTGTATTATCTTCCTTGGAGTAGGCCGGTTTTGAAGCAGGAGTGTATGAAGACCAGGTAGAGCTCCTCCTCTTGTTCTGTTGCTCAATCAAAATAGCCTTATGTAGCAGTTCATCCATGTCCTCACACTCTTGTAGCTCCAGCCTATCTTGTATATCTCTGTTAAGACCTCCTTGGAATCTAGCCATAGTAGCTTCTACACCTTCTTCTAAATCTGCTTTTAACATGAGTGTTTCCATCTCCTGGTGATAGTCCTCTATACTCTTAGACCCTTGAGAAAGCCTTCTCAACTTCTGGTGTAGATCTCTTCCATAGTGATTAGGAACAAATCTCTTCTTCATCACAGTTTTCATCTCAAACCAGGAAGCTACTTGAGGCTCTCCATTGCGTCTCCTGGTAGTAGCAATCTGATCCCACCAGCTAATAGCATATCCACAGAATGCAGTAGCTGCTAGTCTCACTTTTCTCTCCTCAGCGAGCTGCTGGCAATTGAAAACCAGTTCAATCTTCTTCTCCCACTCTAAGTAAGCATCAGGATCATTCTTCCCATGGAATGGAGGGATTCTAAGCTTGAGATGGCCTAGGTTATCAGTAGCTGGTCGCCTGCGGTTGTAATGTCTACCATGCTGACTAGCCTGAGATCCATCATCACTTTCATTAGCTGAATCTTCCTGATAGTATTCTCCATAAACCCCACGACCCCCAATCTCAACTCGTGGCCCTCTTATAGGTCCAATGCGTGCTCTCTGAGCTCCAGCAGCAACCGCATCCCTCTCTTGCCCTGCATTAACACCAGGTAAGTTTTCATTAGCTTGTTGAGCAAGGTTGTAAGTATTTTGCATTCTTCTGGTTATCTCAGCCATCATAGCCTCAAATTGAACTTGGTTGAGGTTGATTTGCTGGACAGCCGGTTCTCCTGAACCCTCTGGTTGTTTTCCATCTTGTCTCTTTTCACTCATTGTTCCTGAAATAGTTAGAGAAAACACAAAGCCAAGAACAAAAGTATCTCTCTCTCACTCAAATTTTCAAATCGCCAAGTCTCAGCTCTTCCCACAACTTCAGTTGAAAAACAAAGTTCTACACTTAAGATCTAGAACTAAACCCCAATGAATCAGAAAGAAAGTATTAAGAGATTTAGGCACCAGCTGACTTTACC
>NC_027749.1:36762584-36762734 GCF_000695525.1 Brassica oleracea var. oleracea
TTTTTTCTTTTTTTTTTGTTTGATTTGCAGGGTTGGCTCAGCTGGCTTACAACAGATAGAAAGATAAGAGAAGTGTTTGATGGGATGAATGATCTGAGTAGTCAAATCGCAGACCCTAACCTTCAAGTGGCTCTGATACCACTTGGTGCA
>NC_027749.1:36762949-36764450 GCF_000695525.1 Brassica oleracea var. oleracea
CCCCCATGTTCTTAAAGAAATCGACAAAAAAACCCTAGAAGTAAACTAGGATGGTTTAATTCTAATTCTAATCATAATCCAATTGAAATTGGTTTATTTTAAAATCCTAATTGTCTTTGGTTAAAATTAAATGAAAGCCCAATAACCAAAGCTCTTACAAAGTAATTAAATTAAACCAACAGGCTGGTTTATCTTGATCACCTTGTCTTGATCCAAGACCCACGATTTTGGCTATCTCCTGGAGCCTCTCCTCTTGTGCTCTCAGCCTTGATCTGGTTACTGGTCCACTCCACAAGCTGGCTAGCTCATTTGGTTCTTCTCTGCTCAAGTCTGGTTCTTCTCTTCTCAAGTCTGGCTCTTCTCTGCTCAAGTCTGGCTCTTCTCGGCTCAAGTCTGGCTCTCCCTCGTCAGACTCACTCAGCTCTCCAATGTCTCTACTCATGGCTACACCAAGCAGTATCTTGGAGTAAAGTGATGATTATGGAGTAAAAGAGATTTCATCCGAGCTGACCATTAGAGGTCGATACGAAGAAGAAGCAATCGTTTGATGCATATCCAGTGTCGTCGATCGATACATAAGAGAAGCCTCGACGATTGAAAATTATGATCGATCGATGTACATCCTGTACCATCGATCAATGTCGAGACGCGAGATGCGCGTTTTGGTTCCAGCCGACTTTAAACCCAAGGCTTCACCAAATTACAAGATTACCCCTGACGAGTTTTTAACCTAATAGTTATATACTTGCCTAAGTGTTAGGAGGCAAAGAGTTTTTTTTTTGAGCGACCATTGTATTCTTACTTTCAGCAAGAGAGAGAGAGAGTTATAAGAGAGAAAATCATATAGAGATTTGTGATTGGAACTCCATTGATTCATCTATTCTATGCAGTTTTTATCTATATTTTGGGTCATGAATTGCTTAGATATGTCTGAGTAGTTTACTTGTTAGATTAAAGGTTCAAATAGGTTAGAGGCATTAGCCCCAACTATAGATTTGCTGAGTTGTGATATTCATTGATTGATTGTTCTTAATGCTTGTTTTAGCCTTGGTAACTAGAACATGAACCTAGGAATTTGCATGTGTCAAGCATCCTTGATCATCCTGTCCTGAATCTAATATGTCATGCTAGGACTGCTAGAGAGAGCTAACCGCTGATCTAGGAGACTAGTGAGTATCGATCGACATTGTCTTCTGACAATCGATCGATATCGCGAAAGGTTTATCGATCGATATCCATATAGGATCATCGATCGACACTTTCTTGTGATCGAAAGACGATAGTTGAGATCCAAGATCTAGTTAGTTAACCTGTGAAACATTGTCATCGCTGATCACTGTGATTAAGGGGTTGAGCTCTAAAGCACTTTCTTCAGAGGTACTGCCTTCAGGTATCAGATGGCTCTTGATACAGCTAGCAAGGGAAACTTCAACACCAGGAATCCGGTGGAAGCTTTGAGACTGATAGAAAATCTAGCAAACAGCAGCAGCACCAAGAACAC
>NC_027749.1:36764545-36764650 GCF_000695525.1 Brassica oleracea var. oleracea
TAGGCGGTGAGACTGATAGAAAATCTAGCAAACAGCAGCAGCACCAAGAACACTGACTTTGAGAGGAAGAAGTCTGTTGCATCCCTAGGGAAGGAGCAGATGGAC
>NC_027749.1:36764760-36765196 GCF_000695525.1 Brassica oleracea var. oleracea
ACAGAGGTCTGGAAACCAGGGTGGAAACAAAAACTTCTTTGGCAATGGTCAGAGGAGTAACCAGAGTTCACAGTTCCAGAAACCTTTCAGCAACAACAGCATAGGCTATGGAAACTCATTCTATGATAATCCACCACCATGGACTCAGGAAAGCAAGATTTAAGCGATGCTTGACAAAGTTCTGGAAGGACAGCAACAACTCACTGTAGATTTCAATGGGAAGATAGATTCCGCCTACAACAGTCTGAACACAAGAATTGAGACCTTAGGGACTCAGGTGAGGAAGCTTGAAATGCAAGTGGTTCAGACTGGAGACACTGTAAAGAGGCAAGAAGCCTTGGCTTGAGAGGCAACAGTTGAGAAATCAAAACACCACGTAAATGCCATCATAGATGATGATTTCTGGTAAATGGTGAAGCATGAGAAGCTTGGAGAA
>NC_027749.1:36765955-36766622 GCF_000695525.1 Brassica oleracea var. oleracea
CTGAAAATAGAGCCCTCATCAGAATCTTTCACCTTCGTGGACCTTTCAGAAAGAAGCTCAGGAGGCATCATAAGAGACCTTGAGGTACAGATTGGTAATGCCCTTGTCCCAGTAGATTTTCATGTCATGGACATCAAGCTTAACTGGAACTCTCCACTTCTTCTTGGAAGAGCTTTCCTGGCTACAGTAGGAGCTGTATGTGACATGAACACCAATAGATTGTGTCTGACACTGATAGATCCAGACGTCCACTATGAGCTAGTTTGAGTTGTGAGACAACAGGTCAACCTCGTGGAGCTTGGAAATGATCTTGGCTACATTGCAGCATGCCATTGTGGAGCAGAGTACGAAATAGAGTAGTCAGAATCGATTGACACTCACACTGCGTCATCGATCGATTCCACTTAGTCATCGATCGATTCCACTGAGTCACCGACGACCGATGAACACTATCCCATGTCGCTCGACGGGAAATATCCGGTTGACCACTTCACGTTACCAGATCAGTGGTATCCAAACTTTGCCTTTCAACAACCCAACAAAAGAGGACGTGGTGACTATTCCATAGGCAGTTGGGCAGACAGTGGATTCCATGAAAGTTTTGCTGTAGAGACTGTAATTCCTTCATCCAATGAGGATCCTACTGAGGAGTATGATGAGGATTACT
>NC_027749.1:36766775-36767784 GCF_000695525.1 Brassica oleracea var. oleracea
AGAAAGGGAATATTCCAATCCCAAGTAGGTTTACCAACACCTATATAAGGAGTTTTGCACCCCAGATAACTTATCACGACACTGAAGCAGAAAAGATGAATGCTCTCACTAACCAATCAAAAGGAACATCAAGGAAGAGCATTCGATCCAAAAACCCTAATTCAGCAGACAAACGTCTACCATCGATCGATACTCCAGTATAACCATCAATCGATTCACATTCTAAACTTAAACTTTCTTTATTTACTAAGAAGAATATAAGTATTGATTACGGTTTTCTAACTCCTGATGAATTTGGTATTTTCAAGGACCCAGATGGCCATGCAAGAGCATGGATGGAAGGATTCTACAAGTATCCAGAGAGGACATAGCAGACATTCTCCAGGTGGCCAATGGACCAGACAACTTGTTTATGCAGCAATGTAGCATTCCAGACAACATTCCAGTTGTTCAAGACGAATATCCAAGGGCCGACACAACAGAAATCGGTTCACACCAATCGTGCCGACCAGTTGGCCAAGCATCGATCGACAAGGTTGCTCCTACATCGTTCGACAGGGTAACACCAATGTCGCTCGGCAAGGCACCTTCACCATCGATCGATAGACGTTACGAATTTGGACATCGCGCTTATGACATCTATGGAGCCATAAAGTTCAGATGGGAACAGAAGGAAGAATATGGTGTCTACAGAGATGAGTCTGGATATGCAAATAGCAGAGCTGGTGAGATGATCCCTGTTACCAAGGACAACATCAGAAAATTTTTGGAGAGAGCATCCCTATTTGAAGAGAGTCACTTATGTCTTCCAGAACATGCCGCTTCTTTCACACCTACAAAACTGGCACCAGAGATCTATACCAAGGATGAGATTAATGAGATGGTGACTGGTATTTGTGGAGCTCAGGAAAAGCTAGGAGATGAACTCAAGACATTGGTAGATGACACTTATCAGCCTTTGGACAGAGGTTACAATGAGTTTTTCAGAAGTATGGCAGAGATGAGGACA
>NC_027749.1:36767812-36768058 GCF_000695525.1 Brassica oleracea var. oleracea
GAAGCTACGACATCACCATCGATCGACGCCAACAAAGCAACATCGATCGACGTCAATCCATAGACATCCCAGATTCCTGCAGAACCGGAAAGTTTGGCAGAGAAGAAGGATGAATGGGAGATCGCATACATCAACACAGGGATTAACGACGTATACAACTCTCTCAAAAAAACGTGGACTGGTTAAGCACGAGAATTGATCTGCTACAACAATATTTGGACACCATTCGCAAGAAGGATCCACAAC
>NC_027749.1:36768164-36768403 GCF_000695525.1 Brassica oleracea var. oleracea
CACCTATCATGCGATACTTGGACACCTTGTCTACACAGATGATCAATGTCCAGAGGGACATTGCCAAGCTTAATGATCAACATGATTTTCAGGAAGAAGGTTCAACATCGATCGATAGGTTCCGTAGGGCATCGCTCGACGGCAAGAAACCTACAGAACATCTTCCCTATACAACAGCAGAAATTGATCAGATCACATCAAAGCTTTACACAGCTCTAGACACCATGGAGGAACGACTT
>NC_027749.1:36768606-36768849 GCF_000695525.1 Brassica oleracea var. oleracea
CAATCGATACCAAGTCTACACCAGACGACGAGCAGCTGATACAAACAAAATGGAGTCAATGCATGAGGAACTGAACGACCTATCAGCATACGCCTACGACAAGATAGGATGGCATCAGTTCAGCTTTGAAAACATCCTAGAAAGGCTACAGAACATCTCAAATGCAATATAGAAGATGGATGAGAGATGGACCAGAAATGATGAGGCCACAAGAAGTTTCATTGCAGCTTGGTCCAGAATGTG
>NC_027749.1:36768957-36770174 GCF_000695525.1 Brassica oleracea var. oleracea
AGTCAAGCTAAATGACTATAACAAAGCGCTGAGTGGGAGGCAACCCATTATTAGGTAATTTTAATTGGTTTTCTTAGTTACTAGTATTTAATTTTGTTTTCATTCTTTCAGATTTATTATAAGACCCAAGTAGGATGATTACCAACATATCGACCGTGGACGAAATGTCGATATCGATCGACCTACAATCACATACGACGATCGATGCATACCGATGCACATCGATCGATTCCCATTCCGGTTAGGTTTATCTTCCTAACTTGTTACATTGAGTACTTATGATTTATTTCCACCATAACTCTGACTGTGTTACACTGGGACAGTGTAATTTAAGTTTGGGGGGAGGTTTACTGATATTATTTATTCTGATTCTTATAAAAGGATTTTAATAAAGTTATGCATAGTTATGTGAAAGGGACTATGATCTTATTATTGATTTATACTTGAATGTCCATCCAATCTTTAGCACCATTCTAGATTTACTGATTGCAGATAGTACTAAGGATGCTAAAGTGGATCGACCTGTCAACTATACACACTTCCCTTGATTGTTTGAAGGAACCAAAGCTGACCTCCAACACTAAACCTGACATAATCGCTTGTCTTGGGGCTTGGTATACATGGGATCAGATTCTTCAGACAAGTCTGGAAGGTAACGCCTTGTGTAGATTCATTTATCACATTTCCTCTCTCCATTTTCGACCCTAGAGTAGTTAGTGATGTTATCTAAAAAAAAAAAAAAAGAATCTGAAATTTATTACTTAATTAGGACTTAGGATCTAGTTGGAGGAGTCTGAACAGGACTTGGTGGCTAAAACCATTAAGGCTTGATTCATAAAGATTCCAATAAAAGAATTCGAACGGGACTTGGAGGCGGCAATCTTCAAGGCTCGCTTCACAAAGAATTATTGGATATAGGTCACACAGAAGTGAACAGGGCTTGGTGGCAACCATCATTAAGTCTTGATTCATGGAAGCCTGTCCAATCTTGGTCACTGGTCCTGAAATGGAAGCAGACTTTGACTCGAGAGAGAAATTAGGAACTAACTTTTACCTGCATTTCCAGATACTTGTCTGAAAATCCTTGCATCCCGTGATCGATACTCCCAAGGTAAAGCATGCTGTTTTATATTTATGGTAAGGAATGAGGTTAGTAGAGGGGAATGTCAGACAGGATTTGCTGAGTTGTAGACTAGTTGAATTTGGTTGCTAAGCTA
>NC_027749.1:36771392-36779103 GCF_000695525.1 Brassica oleracea var. oleracea
GTTAGTTAACCAGTGAAACATTGCCATCGCTGATCACTGTGATTAAGGAGTTGAGCTCTAATATATCATGCATGCAATTGTTAGGCATCTATAGGATTATAATCTCTAACACCTGAATAGAAACCCTGCATCTAATATCTTCCAATAATGTTACACCCCCAATCATCTTGTTAGTCGAGCAATAGACTTGCTCAATTAGGATTGCTATTTACTTTTAAACCATAAAACAACAAACACCTAGAATTAATAAACTGACTAGATTTAATAGGTTCTCTAGCTCCTTGTGGATTTGATCCCTAAGTACTGTAACTGAACCTCTTATTTGAGAGAGTAATACACTCCTTAGGGTAATTTGAGTGGTATCAAAAGACAAAAGGCTTAATGCTGTTTACTACGCTAGTCGAACACTCGATGAGGCACAAAGGTATTACGCAACAACAGAAAAAGTACTACTTGATGTAGCCTATGCATTTGAAAAGTTCCGCCAATATCTAGTCGGTTCGCGAGTGATTGTTCATACAGACCACGCTACGATAAAATATTTAATGTAGAAGAAAGGCACGAAACCACGACTCTTGCGATGGATCCTGCTATTCTATGAATTTGACATCGAGATTAAAGACAAACGAGGAGTAGAAAATGGAGTCGCAGATCATCTTTCCCGGATACGAATAGAGGATGACGTCCCTATCGACGATTTCTTGCCGATAGAGAACGTTTACCAAACGGATTCATCATTCGTCGGTAAAATATGTCTCGCATCCGAGGAACCATCTATCGACGCCTACGATGCTATGTCGATCGACACTACCGATGATCAAAACCAAGAAACTTCCCACATAACCATCACTTTTGATATAAAAGTCAGTGTCGCCTGCAACACCGTGCCTCCTGAACATTGATTCTCCCGTAGACGAAAGTCTGAGTCGAGAAGTGCACGCAGTCGAAAAACGTTTAAGGGATAGACCATGGTACGCTGACATAGTGAACTATCTAGCTGCTGACGTAGAACCCGAAGAGCTAAGAGGTTACACAAGAAAGAAATTTTTGAGTGAAGTTAGAAGATATCAGTGGGACGAACCATACATCTACAAACATTGCTCTGACGGGATATATAGAAGTTGTGTCGCCGAAACTGAAACCCCAGATATTTTATTCCAATGCCATGGATCCGACTACGCTGGACATTTTGCAACCTTTAAAACGGTATGAAAAATTCTTCAGGCAGGATTCTGGTGGCTGACAATGTTTCGTTATGCTCATGCATTCATAGCACAATGCGACAGATGCCAACGAAGAGGAATAATCAGCGAAAGACATGAAATGGAACAGAAGTCTATTCTAGAAGTAGAAGTCTTTGATTAATGGGGGATATACTTCATGGGTCCTTTCCCTTCCTCGTACGGGAACAAATATATCCTACTCGCTGTTGATTATGTATCCAAATGGGTCGAAGCAGTAGCTTCCCCAACAAATGACGCATCTATAGTTATCAAGCTTTTCAAAAGCATTATTTTCCCAAGATTTGGAGTTCCTCGAGTAGTCATAAGTGACGGTGGATCCCATTTCATCAACAAAGTTTTTGACGGATTACTCCGGAAGAACGGAGTTCACCACAGAGTTGCTACGCCCTACCATCCGGAAACAAGTGGACAAATAGAAGTCTCAAATCGACAGATCAAAGTAATCTTAGAAAAGACCGTAGGAACTTCTAGGAAAGATTGGTCAAGAAAACTAGACAATGCACTTTGGGCCTACCGAACTGCATACAAAACCCCACTAGGAACAATCATTTCACCTACTCTATGGAAAATCCTGTAACTTACCGGTTGAGCTAGAACACAAGGCAACATGGGCTATAAAATTATTAAATTTTTACATCAAACCAGCTGCCGAAAGGAGACTCATGCAGCTTAACGAGTTGGATGAAATAAGACACTTAGCCTATGAGAGCTCAGATAATAGTTTATTCATGATTCTTATCAAAATCTTTTCAGCAAAAAAAAAAAGAGTTTAATTGAATCAAGAAGGGGATAATGAATTTATTAGATTTTTGCTTGTTATCAAACCACTCTTTGGTACCATTCTAGAATTACTGATTGCTGATAGTACTAAGATACTAAAGTGGATCAACATGTCAACTATGTCCACACTTGCTGAGATTGTTTGAAGGAACCAAAGCTGACCTCCAACACTAAACTTGACACACCTGCTTGTCCTGAGGCTTGGTATACATGAGATCGGATTCTTCAAACACCTCTGGAAGGTAAAGCCTTGTGTAGATTTATCACTTTTTCTCTCTCTATTTCGACCCTAGATTTATAGGTAGAGATATTTACTTTCAAAAAAAAAAAACGAAAAGAAAGAAAGAAAGAAAACAAAAGAAAAAAGAAAAAAATATATATATATATAAATAAATACAAAATATATAATATATATATATATATATATAATAGGTGTTAGTTAGGTGGATCCGAACAGGACTTGGTGGCTAACCATTAAGGCTTCCTTCATAAGGATTCCAACAAAAAGAATTCGAATGAGACTTGGTGGTGGCAATCATCAATGTTCGATTCACATGAATTCTTGGATATAGGTCAAAAAGAAGTGAACAGAATTTGGTGGCAACCAACATTAATGCTTGATTCATGGAAGCATGTCCAATCTTGGTCAATGATCCTGCAATGGAAGCAGACTTTGACTAAAGAGAGAAAAGATAGGAATTAACTTTTACCTGCAGATCCAGATACTTGTTTGAAAATTCTTGCATCATGTGATCGATGCTCCCAAGGTAAAGCCTGCAATTTTATTTATGTTAACAAATGAGGTTGGTAGAGGGGAATGTCAGACAGGATGTGCTAATTTGTTGGCTAGGTGAATTTGGTTGCTAAGCTAGAATATGGTATAGTGTGCTTTTGTGATTAGGACTTCTTAGATGTGGATTGCAATATTGCTGAGGTGATGATTCTACGCTTTAAATCATGTGAGTCCCTGCTATTTTCAAACCTCTTTCACAGAGACTGCGTGTATGTTCTGCTTGAGGACAAGCAAAAGGGTAAGTCTGGGGGAGTTGATATACCATGGATTTACCCATTATTAGCCATGGTATATAGGTGTTCTAAGCTATATTTACTACTATATAGAGTCTATTTAGAGTGTTTACAGGTTCATGTACGTTCTGGAGAAATATGGTGATTCTGGAGCCATTTTAGTGCAGAGCTGCACAGACGCGTCAGATGTTTAGCTATGGATGTAGACATTCCCACCGTTAGATTGAACCAACTTGGTCACAAGATAGAGCTTTGAGTTAGCTTCCAATGCCACCGGTTTGAGGTCAATCAGCATCCTGTAGCAGAAGTTATGCATGTTTTACTGAAATGTGGTCAGTATGCCTCGCGAGAGGAAGCTGTCGAGGAGATGAAGGAACGTCGATCGACGGTGCACCCATAATATCGATCAATGGTGATCCCGGAAAATAGGCCAAGCCTGTTTCATGACCAATATAGGCCAGAAGTCACCATATATTACCAATATACCCCTGGACAACCTGAAACCGTATTTTACTGTTTCTAAGTCATTGTTGACGGCTATGCTTCATACTATTCTAGAGAGAGAGAGCTTAGGATTGGAGAGAGAGATATTTACACCTTGAGAGAGATCTGTACACCTTGAGAGAGAGAAGATTTTGAACTCCCTTTGTTTCTTTACTCTATTATGTTTTTACTTATCTATTGCAGTAGTATTCAGACCATCATAACCATGTCTCTTATGAATATGTCTGAGTTTCCTTACTGTTAGATTTAGGGTTCTTAATAGGTTGATACATGTAATGCTAACTTAAATTGTTGCTAGAGTGTTTAAAAATATAGTTCTTCATTTAGTTGTTCTTAAAGCTAAATTTAGGATTGTTCACCCTTTAAACTTAGATCTTATGATTAATTGAGATCAAGCCATTGCTTGACTCAATACCTGAAAATAAACTAGTATGATCTAACTGACTAGATACAAACGAGAGTTGCTCTTTTAAGTTAGAGAACACTAATCAAACTTGTTCGTAAAGCTTTTGGAAGAAGCGTCGATCGACGCAACGATAGTTCTGTCGATCGATATTTTGAAAGGTGTATCGATCGATATTCTTTACGAAACATCGATCGAAAATTTCTCGTGATTAACATACGAGAGTTGAAATCCGAGATCCAGATTAGACAATCTAATTGATTATACCTGAGTTTGAGTTCGAAAACAATTAATATCAATAAACCCCTAAAAGCCCAAATTAAGTTATTTACTTATCATACCTGAAAATATACCTGAATCTAGCTATTCTCCCAACTGTTAACAACCTTAAATCAAATCAATCGAGCAATAACCTTGCTTGCCAATTCATTTACTGTTTAAAAACTTATTAATCTAGCTTAAATTCAAAGACTATAAATCTATTGTGTAATCCTAGAGTCTCTATGGATTTGATCCCTAAGTACTACATCTGAACCTCTTATTTGAGAGAGTAATTCACTCCTTAGGGTAATTTGAGTGGTATAATCTATCTTCCCATTGAAGTCCACCGTCATGCTCTGCTGTCCCTCAAGAACCTTATCGAGCATCGCTTCAATCTTTCTCTCCTGAGTAAGCGGTGGTGGCTTCTGGTAAAATGAGTTTCCATAACTCATGTTGTTGTTGTAGTTGTTGTTGTAGGGTTTCTGTTGATGTGAACTCTGGTTGAAATTACTCTTCTGTCCATAGAAGTTTCCATTCTTGTTTCCAGACCTCTGAAATCCACTTCCTCCAATGAAGTTCACATCTTCTTCTACATCTGCTTTACCCTCTGTGTCTACAACCTCTGCATCCTCTACTAAGTAAACCTGCTTCCTGAGAAGCTTGTGAACACTGTCCAGCTTTGCTCTGACCTCATCCATCTGGTCATTCCCAAGGATGGTAACAGATCTCTTCCTCTCAAAATCAGCATTCTTGGTGCTGTTGTTGGATGCTAAGTTCTCAATCACTCTCACAGCCTCCTCTGGATTCCTGAAGTTGAAGTTTCCATCGCTGGAAGCATCAAGAGCCATCTGATACTGCACTGGGATGCCTCCGAAGAAGGTGTTGAGTAGCTGCACCTCATTGAATCATGGTATGGACAGTCCCTCTAGTAAGACTTGAATCTGATCCAAGAGCTTCTGAAGGATTCTGTGGGCTCCTGTGCGAATGTAGCAGTCTTGCTCCTCAAGTCTTCAGCACACGCCTCATCAAAGAAGTTGCATAGGAAGGCATTCTTGATGTCGCTCCAGGATGTGAGAGATCCTAGTGGTAACTGCTTAAGCCAGTGCGAAGCCTCCAGCAAGTGAGTTCTTGAAGAGCTTGCAGAGTCGGTAGTCCTCAGAGACTCCATCGACTTTAATAGGAGATATGAGATCCTCGAACCTCTCCAGATGGTCCATAGGATGCTCGTGAGATAACCCATAGTAGGGTGTTTGTCCCACGAGTGTGTAGTATAGCGGCTTCAACTCGAAATCCCCTCTCTGGATAGTTGGAGGACGAATAGCTGATCTGTTGGGGTAGAACTGATCTGGACGGTTGAAATCAGCCAACGTTATGGGTCAAGCAGCCTCGTCTACAGGTAAGCAGCTCCTGTAGCATCAGTCTCAGGGATTGCAGCCCCTTGAGCATATATCCTCTGACCTTCTGCATTACGCAGATGACCCTCCTGGTCATATAGGTCTCCCTTATCATCATGTACAAGTATCAAGGTCGCAACCATGTCCCGCGGTTCAGTATCGATGGATGTCGGATGAAAGACGTCGGTCAACGGAAGTGTGTCTTCGGTCGACGGTGGTGAGAGAGTGTGTGGGAACAGAAATTCGCACTGTCGATTTACGTTTAAATTAGGAAACTAGGAATACCCTAATTTCCCGAAGGTCCCGGATCTCTACGAGAGCCAACGGCAAGTGACCAAATATATGCGGAAATCATGAAAAGATAACAAACGAGTTTAGAGAAAACAGTAGATCTTATTTTGAGTCCGCGTGAGAGCGTTGCGATCATTACAAGAGATCATAAAAGCTTTGACCGCAAAGGCTGTCAGCGAGTTACCTAGTTCTAGCGGCCTAAAAGCTCAAACCTAGTTGACTCGCAGCTTGATAACTAAAGACGAAGAAAATACAGAAAAGGTTTTTGATTGATTTCGGACTGAACCTTATGAAAGACTGCCTACGTACCCCTTTCGAGGATCAAGCCGAACGTAGTTCAAGAGTGAACCAAGAGATCGAACTGCTTATGCAGAAGCGTTTATTACGACTTCATTCGATGAAAACAAACTTTCCGCGGTTTTTATCGTAAACTTTGATTGATGACTTCGAATGGCGGAAAACATGAAATGGGTTCGCTACGGTCTTCGGGAGACAGCATCGAAGGGTAGACGAGAATGCATGGATTCGGGACGTATCGACGTTTCGGAAGAGCTCGGCGCTATGTAGCGACCGAACGGAACGCACGCTCGTTCGCTACGTAGCGACCGAGCGAGACGAACGCTCCGAGCTTGGCTCGATCTCGGTCTAGCGACCGATCTTGGCTCGAGCTTAGTCGCTACGTAGCGAATGAGCGAGACGGACGCTCGGTCGCCACTTAGCGACCGAGCTTGGCTTGAGCGCTACGTAGTGACCGAGCGGGACAGACGCTCGGTCGCTACGTAGCGCCCGAGCTTGGCTCGAGCTCGGTCACTATGTAGCGACCGAGCGGAATGGACGCTCGGTCGCTACGTAGGGACCGAGCGGAATGGACGCTCGGTTGCTACGTAGGGACCGAGCTTGGCTCGAGCTCGGTCGCTATGTACCGACCGAGCTTGGCTCGAGCTCGGTCGCTACGTAGCAACCGAGCGGGACGTGTGCTCGGTCGCTACGTAGCGACCGAGCTTGGCTCGAGCTCTGTCGCTACGTAGCGACCGGGCGGGACGGACACTCGGTCGCTACGTAGTGACCGAGCTTGGCTCGAGCTCGGTCGCTACGTAGCGACCGAGCGGGACTTGTGCTCGGTCGCTACGTAGCGACCGTGCGACCTTTTTCGGGCTTTTCTCCGATGTCTCGTGTTTCTTCCGCAAGGCTCTTCGTAAGAATAAATCTTTTCTGTCTCGTGTTTTGGAAGATGTTAGTGCGTATGACTGTCTAGTCTTCCAAGAAAGTGTTTTTATCGAGGAAGAAATTTCGTCGAAGAACGAATCTTTAGGCGTCTGCGACGTCTCGCGATGCTGAAGATTTGTTATTCTTTTGTATGCAGATTCGTGCTTGAAATGTTCGGGGGCTTGAAGATGTTTCGCGATGTTGCAAGGGATTAGTCTTAGCCCTACGTTTGGGAAACATTCTAGTTTGACTACGGATGTTCGCAGCCAGAATTGTTGTTCCTGTTTGGATTTGATTTGCGATCGAGGAGTTAGAACCAAGGGGTCGCGTAAATTTGTCCCCGGAAAGAGGCATCCTCCTATACCGTGCTTTGTGTGGTGTTGGCCTTCTGAGATTTCTTTCGTGTCTATTTGAGGATGTTCTGTATAGCTATAGGAGCTCTGTTACGAGTTTTCCTTACATGCCGCATTTTATGAGTAAAACACAGCGGGCTTAAAGTGAATCGTAGTATATGGAACTTGGTCAATTTTTGACAAGTGGAACCTTTCCGTTAACTGTTTGGTTGTTAGGACTGAGTTTTGTTATGACGAATTTACCGTATG
>NC_027749.1:36780993-36781556 GCF_000695525.1 Brassica oleracea var. oleracea
CTGACAGGTCGCTATGTAGCGAGTGGATGCAAGCCAAGAAGAGTCCTGCTTGTTTTCGTCGTAAAATCTCAACGGAAACTTCGATTGGACGAAACGAAAAACGTTTCGATCGGGATTCAACAGAGAAAACAAAGGAGGAGCTTTTTGAGGCCTGACAGGTCGCTATGTATCGAGCTGGAGGTCTGACAGGTCGCTATGTAGCGAGTAGAAGTAAGCCAAGAAGAGTCCTACTTGTTTTCGACGTAAAATCTCAACGGAAACTCCGATTGACACGAAACGAAAAGCGTTTCGATGAGGATTAAAACGAGAACGCAAAGGAGGACTTTTCTGAAGCCTGACAGGTCGCTATGTAGCGAGTAGAAGTAAGCCAAGAAGAGTCCTACTTGTTTTCGTCGTAAAATCTCAACGGAAACTCCGATTGAGACGAAACGAAAAGCGTTACGAAGAGGATTCAAAAGAGAACGCAAAGGATGATCCTTTTTAGGCCTGACAGGTCACTACGTAGCGAGTGGAGAGTTGGCTTGAGGTCGTTCGCTACGTAGCGACCGAGCTGTGTGCGTGCT
>NC_027749.1:36782155-36803327 GCF_000695525.1 Brassica oleracea var. oleracea
AGAGCATGTCGAGAATAATGCCTCAGAGTTTCTAAGTGCCGAGAGTTCTGAGTCTAAAAAGTTGTTTTTTATGCCTTTCGCCTAGGACTCCTTATATACTCGCTCCTAGGTCGGTTTACCCGTTTCCACTTCTGCCCTTAAGCCGTCATAGCCTAAAAATGGAGATATTCCATTTTTCCCGATCTTCGTAATTATCTTCAAAATTTCGTATTTATCTGCGGAAACTTGACATTTACCTTTCCTTGCGAACCAAGCGTAAACCGTCCCACGGTTTACGGGCTACTAGTTAAGAAATCGTAAGGTGGGCTTCGAGTCATGCCTTAGGTCCCTTTGGGCCGTCTTTCGACTTGAAGCGTTTATTACGACTTCTTTCGAAAAAAACAAACTTTCCTCGGTTTTTATCGTAAAGTTTGATTGATGTCTTCGAATGGCAGAAAAATGAAATGGGTTTGCTACGGTCTTCGGGAGACAGCATCGAAGGGTAGACGAGAATGCATGGATTCGTGTCGTATCGACATTTCGGAAGAGCTCGGTTGCTACGTAGCGACCGAACGGAATGCACGCTCATTCGCAACATAGCGACTGAGCGGGACGGACGCTCGGTCGCTACGTAGCGACCGAGTAGCGACCTAGCGAGACGGACGCTCGGTCGCTACGTAGCGACCGTGTGACTTTTTTCGGGCTTTTCTCCGATGGCTCGTGTTTCTTCCGCAGGGCTCTTCGTAAGAATAAATCTTTTCCGAAGATTTATTTTTCGTAAAAACGGTCATGCCGATTTTTACGGACTTTCAGACATTGATTCCGTCGTGACCGATTTTGACCCCAACAGAGTGTAGGTCGACGAAACTGGTGTATGGGTCGACGGTGGTTGACGAGAATCGAGCGACGAACTGTTGTTGTTGTCGATCGATGAGGAGCGTTTTCCTCTGCGGATTAACGTTCCAAACTTGCAGGGTCTGATGAGAATAGCAGTTGAGTTTCCTTGTTGCTTCTGGTCTGGTACTGCTGGGCATGTACCTGAAAAGACAAAAAAAATATTTTGTGTCAGAAAGTGGTTTTAAGAAGGAACCAAGACTAAATCGAATTAAATCTATCAAGCGATCAAAGCTCCCCGGCAACGGCGCCAAATTTGATATCATTCAAATTAACCTAAGGAGTGAATTACTCTCCGAAATAAGAGGTTCAGTTGTAGTACTTAGGGATCGAATTCTCAGGGAGTTAGGGAACCTAATAAATCTAATTAAGTTGATTAAGGTAGGTTAATTGTGATTAAATTAAATGCAAAAGACAGGTTTGTGAGCAAGTTAATTGCTGGATTGATTGATTGGGGTTTTTGGTACTTAGATGAAAGTAGCTAGACTTAGGGTTTTTATTCAGGTAGTCAGGATTATAATCCTACAGATGCCTAATAAGTTTGATGCATGATATTATAGAGCTCAACACTTAATAACAAACCATTAGGCTCTCGCTTTCTAGGGTTTGTTTATTGACCAGTGTCGATCGATTATTCTATAGGAATATCGATCGATACACTTGTTGAAACGTCGACTGATTATTCTATTGGAATATCGATCGACGCTTTTGGTCAAGCATTAATGTGCGGGTTGAATGTGCTCACTAAGCATCCTAGATCAGCTCTCGCCTTACTCTAGCAATCTTAGCTCAGTTGGGATGGATTCAGGGTGAGATGCAAGCTATCGCTTATGTCTACAACTCCTAGGGCAAGTTTTAGGTAGCTAATCTATAAGCAGACATTAATGACAATCCTAAAGATGAATATCACAACTTAGCAATCAATAGTTGGGGATAATCCCTCATAACCTATTTAAACCCTAAATCTAACAAAGAGAGCTACTCAGACATGGCTAAGCAATTCATAACAGCAATAAGGTATAAAAACTGCATAGATAAATATATAGATATTAATGGAGTTCCAATCACAAATCTTTTGGATCTTCTCTCCAATCTACTAAAAATCCTAGAAAACCTTTAGCTGTGAAAATATTAAAGCAAGAAAGCACACTTTGTCTCTAACATGTTGGCAAAGCTTATATAATTAGGTTAAAACTCGTCAGGAGTAATCTTGTAAATTGGTGAAGACTTGGCCTCTAAGTCGGTTGAGACCAAAAGTAGACTTTGCTGTCGATCGATGTCAAGATGTGAACATCAATCGATTATTCCTCTTCAATGTCGACCGATGGTCGTGCTCGCTGGTCGTGTTCGATGGTCATCTCGGGTGCTTACTCCAAATATCTCCAAAATACTCTAAAATCATCACATTCTTCCAAATCACTGATGATCCTATAAATATACTAAATAAACTTTATAATATAATAAATAATAGTTAAAACACTTATAAACCATGACGTCAAATCCATCGTCTATCAATAATCTTAATAAAATCTCTAATCATGAACCATAGTCCATACGTAGAAGTCGTGAAATGCGTAAGATGTTCCTAAATTTGATTTTTTTTTCTAATACTGCATCTTCACACAAAGGTTATATAGACTTTATTCCATCATTTACTACTTCTACATTAATTATTTTAGTATTCTAAAATAAAAATATTCAGTAAAAACACAAAAGAAATTAAAATTTAGTTTATAAAATTAAATATCAAATATCAAATATAATATATATATATATATATATTTTATGTTATTATGATTTGATGTAAATACATCTAATAATAAAACTAACGTAAATACATATTTTAAAATTTTCTTCTTTTTTTTTTGCTAAAATTTGGTGTATTTTTATATTTTCAATATCGTTTCTTTTAGTCTTCCGTTGTCTTAGTCTTCTATCTCATTATTTATAGTTTCTTTTAGTCTTCCGTTGTCTTAGTCTTCTTTTTCATTATTTAACGGACATATCATATGCCGCATATATATATATATATAAATAGTTTTCTTTTAGGCTTCCATCTAAGTGCCCAGTGAGATGTGTGTAATGGCATCAACTAGTGGTTTGTCTTACTGTGTAACAGTGACACTAAACAACTATCAATGATACAGCGATTTATCTCTGTAGACTAGCATGTTATTTTTTCATCATCAAAACAATGACAGTGACATTACAGAGTTTAGCATTGAAGGTCAAGTATTCAATCCTCCGTACCAAAACTGCTTTCTTCCAAAAATGCTCAAAAACTAATTTTCACACATGATTGATTAAAAGTGTTGTGTAACTAAAAGTAAAATTATCAATCTTGATCTAGTATACTCCCTTCCCAGAACAAAAGTTTTATGTGTAACAAATTCATATTTCTAATCATAGGTTACACGGAAGATGATTTTGATGGTAAAAGGAGATGTAGCAGACTTGCAGTGACGGCGCTGCTCTAGGATACAAAATTTGTTATTTTGTTATTTTCCTTGAATTTGAAAAGTATGAGAGTTTAATCATGTTTGGTTGTTTGGCTATTATGTAACCTATTTTTAGTCTTTGTTGATTTTGGTTTGTATTGTTTTGTTGATTAATGATTTTTTTTTGAATGGATTTAGTTTGTTTATGTATTTATATTACTATTTAAGAATTGATTTTGCTTATTTGTCAGCTTTTACATGATTTTAGAAATAATCAATAATCCTAATAATTTTAGTAAATATAAAACATGTTTTGAAATTTTTATGATCATTACATGTATAATCCACATAATATATGATATTATCTTATTTATTGGTATTTAAAAGTGATTTTTTTTTCTCTCATGCCATTAAAATATTAATGTTTTCTATAATATTATTTAAGAATTAGTTTTGTTTATTTGTCAGTTTCTCCATAATTTAGGAATAATAAATTGTTTTAATAATTTTAATAAATATTGTTCATAATATTTATATATTTTAATAATAAACAGTTTTGAAAAAATTATAATAACTGCAATGTATAGTCCACATAAATATTTGATATTATGTTATATATTATTGTTTAGAAGAGAACTTTTTTCTTGAATGCCATTAAAATCTAAGCATATATTTCTTTAGGTAAAATGAGTTATATATTGTTCTGAGTTATGTTAACGTCAGCTCACCAATAGAAAGTTATGTTTCCAAAAAGACACAGCTCTTATAGTTACATAAATATATCTATTAATTCAGATAATTTGAAAAGACTTCAAGATGATATTGTTTGTTTTGTGGCTACAGATTCATAGTCTGATGAACATAAAAATCATGTAAATGCAATCAAACTAATATTCTAAATCAAAAAATGAAAAAGGAAAAAAGGTCAAACATATATTACATGACGAAGGGGTGTTTGCTCCTTTAGATATTACTCATAATGCTAATTATGGTTTTGTTTTTGTAAACTTATCTTTTATGTTATTATAAAGTATTAATATACTTTGTGAGTCTTTTTTGGATGATGATATGGCGATGTTCGTCAAGTTTGTGATAACCCCTCTACATTCTAATGGCACATGTGATGATTACATTAAGGTGATTGTTGATTTATAAGCGGCGCCTAATGTATAGTAGTCTCCAAAACTATTTCATTTCTAGTTTATTTGGAGAATCTGAAACCAAGATGTCATTTTATTTTTAATAAAACACCAATATGTCCATACAAATTTCACAACATGCAATTGCTGATGTACGAGAGAGTTAAAAGCATTCCAAGACTTGAACCAAGGAGCCTCCAATAGGATCAACAATACACGTACACCTCAAATCAAGATCTCGAGAACCATTGGTCACACCCTCTTGAGGACTTTGCTAAATGCAATTTCGATTTAGATTTCAACAAATATACAAGACAGCGAAGAGGTGGATGGATAATATGCAACCACGAAGGACAACCTCTTTATTGGGGTTCATGAAAAACAAATTTCTCAAGCACACCACTGGAAACTGAACTAATTTTATTGATAACAATGCAGCACATATTAAATATGAGATTCCGATCAATTATGGCCAAAGGAGATTGTAAAATCTTAAATGATACAATCTGCAGAAAAACTAAATATCTATCCATTTGAAATATCATTTTGATATATATCTGGAGTAAAAAATTCTTTGATCCTACATTTTTTTCACCAAAATAATAAACAACATCCCACCTCATACGCTTACAATTTATAGTGATCTTTAATTCACCTTTTATAGCTACCGGTGGTTTCCATCTTAATGGCTTCATAATTCCTTGTATCATGGTTATATAAATTCAAGTTTTTAAAATATGAATTTGACATAAAAAAATCTAAAATTTCTGAACTAGAGATTTTGAAAGAAACTATTTGAAATTTCGCTAATGTCAATCCGTATACTCAATGAAGTGAAAATTAATATTTTCAAAACGAAGAATCATGCATAAAAAAAAAAAATCCACACAACAAATAATCTAAATAGAGCCCAATAAAACTCTCAACAAATAAAATTATTAATTTAATATTTCTATCAAATTTAATAATTTATATAGATACAATACTAACATTAAAATTATAATTCGTTGGTTTATATTAGTCCGCACAAGGTGCAGAATCTCAACTAGTTAGATTATATAAACCAAATTTATGAGACCATTGGGCTAAAAACACGTCAATGCGTTTAACTATTTTAAAAAAAATTACCAAATAAAATCTTAAATTGGTAAATTCCGAAAGCGCGTTAATATCAAATTTGTTCTATAATACGCACCAGATTTGTTGTAAATTTCTTTTCTAAAAATCTATTAATATAAAGAAGACCCCAACTCTCTTTTCCTCTTGCCACGTAAGAAAATAAGGCGAGGAGACGCTAACACGTGTCGTTTATTTCAAAACGGGCCATATCATTTATTTTTTGTTTGTACGGGCTTTTGATTCGTTGCCCTGATACTTCCTTCTGTGCTCATTCCGTGCTATATCAATTTGGTTATGATGAAACGCCGTGTTTCCATTAGTGAATCAGCGATACGAATGGGCTACGACTTATGTGGGCTTTTGGGTTGGCAAAAGAAATCCAGCCCGATAGCAAACAACCCTAACTCTCTGGAATGAAAGAAAAAATAGGCTCATGTCTCTCTTTGTTTTCAGTCGTTGGAGATATTGAGCTGATCAAGTTAAGGTATGGATCTGTTCGCAGGGTTTCGATTGTGTCGTATGATCTTCTTTCACATTTGCTGAAACGACCCTAGTTACAGATTCATCGCATTAAACCTCTTCTTAACTCAATCAACTACGATTTGGCTTTGAATATGAGATTCTCTTCTGCAAGGCATGCGAGTATAAATAGGTTAGCTTCTCTCCTCTCAAA
The DNA here is from genome assembly GCF_000695525.1 of Brassica oleracea var. oleracea. Taxonomy (NCBI): domain Eukaryota; kingdom Viridiplantae; phylum Streptophyta; class Magnoliopsida; order Brassicales; family Brassicaceae; genus Brassica; species Brassica oleracea. The sequence continues at coordinate 36,788,398 of NC_027749.1, forward strand.
AGCATCTTCTCGATCTTTCCAAGTAGCGAAGTAAGCTTATTTTCCTAGCAATGGCTAACTCCAAAGTTTTTCTCTCTAATTTGAAGATGTTCTTCAACTGTTGAGGTTAGATTGCTGCGTTTCTGAGAGGCAGGCGCGTTGAAAAATTCATGTGGCTTGATGTATTCATAGTAGATGCAAATGTAAGTCTGTTCTTAAACTTGATAAACGCGACGTTTAGTTTTTCCGACGACCTTCTCTCAGCATTCAACATGTATAAACTGTTTCTTGATTCTGATGTGTGTGTTTGGTTTTATTGGTTTTAATGGGTTTTGGAAAAAAAAACAGGATGAGAGTGAAGATATAAGGACCTGCGTTTGTAGTTCATGTTTCAAGACCAGCTGAAGTTGAACAGACAAGGAAAGATCTTCCTATAATTATGATGGAGCAGGAGATCATGGAGGCTAATAATTATCCCCCCCCCCCACCGTTATTATTTCTTGAAAGACCGGTTGTGGTAAAACCACTCAAGTTCCTCAGGCAGTTGGTTCTGCTCATGTCTCAGTATTTTTGGTCTCAGTGCTAATCTAATCCTGTTTTCTGAATCTTTCAGTTCCTTTATGAAGCTGGTTTTGGTTCAAAGCGATTCAGTTCTCGAAGTGGGGTTATCGGTATTACACAGGCACGTTGTGTGGCTGTCCTCGCCACTACCAAGAGGGTGGCGCATGAGATTGGTGTTCGTCTCGGTCGAGTAGTTGTTTTTGCAAGTTAGGCACGACAAAAAGATTGGCGAGAACTCAGCTATCAAGTTTATGACCGCTGGAATTCTACTCCGTGAGATTAAGGTAAATTTTGTAGATTCTTTTTTTTTTTCCATCTCAAATGTATGTACGTAAGATAATTTTTTTTGTATGAAAATTCTTCTGTTGCAGAATGATCTCTTACTGAGGCGTTACTCGGTGATCATTCTCGATGAAGCTCATGAAAGAAGCTTGAACACAGACTTTCTACTTTGGATGCTCACTCGAACCATCAACATCTGACAGGAACTCTACAAGGATCAACAGAAATTCTACAATCTGGAGGCAAAATGGCATCAGAAAACGAAATCATCTCGCCGCTTTTAACTTATATTGATGAGGACAATTTTACGAGTAGAAGATTTTGTATCGGGGAAAGGTTGTTTCCCTAAGCCACTTCTGGTAATAAAAGTTCCCACTCACTAGTAAAAAAAACACAAATAGCAACGAAGTTGCTATGGTAATATCGTAGCAAACAAGAAAAAGGCTACAACTTTGCTACGTTTAAGCTACGAATAAAGAAACGTAGCAAACCGAAGCTAAAGCGTAGCAAATTTGCTACGATTTTGCTACGAAACCAAAACATGGCTTATATTTGCTACGACTTTACAACGGAAAGTAACGTGGCAACTTGCTACAATGTCAGAACGTGTCAATTCGTGTGTTAATTAGCTACGAATTGCTTCGGTTCAATCATAGGTTTAGTTTTTATTTTTTTTAAAGCGGAAAATATAGCTACGGTAAACAAAACCGTATCAAATTCGTAGCAACCACCGAAAAAAACGTCCCACCAGTCAATCGTACGCAAGTGTCGGGGGATAAAAACAAAACGAAAAAGCAACGACATGTTTTCGTAGCTAAGATCGTGGCTTATTCTAAATGTAACGTTCCATCGTTCCGACAATATGCAGGCCAAATAATTCAAGATATTTTGAACTTGCTACGACTCCATTTCGTAGCAAATTTCGTAGCATAATTCGTAGCAAATGTCGTAGCAAACCGTAGCTAAAATGTGGCAAGATGTTTTATATAAAAACAAGCGAGCACTTCACTCTCATACAACGAGTTCGATATCAAACATAAAAACGCTTTCATTCGTGAGAGTTGGGGCAAAATTCGAGATTTCATCAATGTCTGATTATTTTTATTCAAGAGAGTGAATGGATCAACATATTGATCCAATCAATAATTTTTTTTCTCGTGAGTTTAAGGAAGGTGTTGATGTTTCTATCGCATTTGCTTCCAATAAAACTTCTTTTATAGAGGGGAAAACCATGTTATGTCCTTGTGCAAGATGTCAAAACCGAAAACAACATGACTCAAGAACCGTTTCTCGCCATCTTTACCGAGTCGGGTTCAAAAGTAATTATTATTTATCGTCAAGCCATGGAGAAAATTACTATGACGTTGGCGAATCATCGACGGGAGGTCAATTTATGGGAGAAGACACACTGCATACGGAAGAAGAGACATACCAGGAGAACGTTCCGAATGTTATGGGAGGAAAATTTGAGGATGTGATGGAAGCACCCAATGAAGAGCAATACGTTTTCGTAGCGAAGATCGTGGCTTATTCTAAATGTAATGTTCCATCGTTCCGACAATATGCAGGCCAAATAATTCAAGATATTTTGAACTTGCTACGACTCCATTTCGTAGCAAATTTCGTAGCATAATTCGTAGCAAATGTCGTAGCAAACCGTAGCTAAAATGTGGCAAGATGTTTTATATAAAAACAAGCGAGCACTTCACTCTCATACAACGAGTTCGATATCAAACATAAAAACGCTTTCATTCGAGAGAGTTGGGGAAAAATTCGAGAGTTCATCAATGTCTGATTATTTTTATTCAAGAGAGTGAATGGATCAACATATTGATCCAATCAATAATTTTTTTTCTCGTGAGTTTAAGGAAGGTGTTGATGTTTCTATCGCATTTGCTTCCAATAAAACTTCTTTTATAGAGGGGAAAACCATGTTATGTCCTTGTGCAAGATGTCAAAACCGAAAACAACATGACTCAAGAACCGTTTCTCGCCATCTTTACCGAGTCGGGTTCAAAAGTAATTATTATTTATCGTCAAGCCATGGAGAAAATTACTATGACGTTGGCGAATCATCGACGGGAGGTCAATTTATGGGAGAAGACACACTGCATACGGAAGAAGAGACATACCAGGAGAACGTTCCGAATGTTATGGGAGGAAAATTTGAGGATGTGATGGAAGCACCCAATGAAGAGCAATATAGAGATGGTGTCTTTCAAGCATTTGAAGCCGCAAATGAACCATTATACGAAGGATGTGTTGAAGGTATTTCTCTGTTATACTTGGCGTCACATTTGATGAAAGTAAAAACCGATTATAATTTACCGGAGTCGTGTTTGGATGAGATATCAAAATTTTTTAGAGATGTTCTGCCACAACCAAACAAAGCTCCTGGATCATATTATGAGATGAAGAAGTTGACAAAGGCGCTTGGTCTCCCTGTTGTGAAGATTGATATTTGTGAGGATAACTACATGTTATTTTGCAAGGAAGATAAAGAGTTGGTGCTGTGTCGGTTTTGTGGGAAAGATAGATATCACCAAAACCGTGGAAAGGGGAAAAAGCGGCCAAAACAAAGAATGTTTTACATGCCTATTACGGAGAGGTTGAAACGGTTGTACCAACTTGAAGCGACTGCATCACAAATGCGATGGCATGCAGAACATGAGTCGCCCGAAGGAGAAATGCATCACCCTTCTGATGGAGCAGCTTGGAAGCATTTTAACAAGCTATATCCTAATTTCGCTAAAGAAAGTCGGAATATATATCTAGGCTTAGAAACAGATGGATTTAACCATGTTGGTGCGAGTAGTAAAGCACACTCGGTCTGGCCAGTAATTGTTACTCCGTATAACTTACCTCATGAGATGTGTATGAAAAGAGAATATTTCCTTTTACAGTATTAGTGCCCGGCCCAAGACATCCAAAGAAGAGCATTGATATCTATATGCAGCCGCTAATTGAAGAATTACAAAGTTTGTGGAGTCACGGGGCAGAAACATACGATATCTCGAGAAAGGAAACATTCACGATGCAAGCCGCATTAATGTGGACAATTAATGACTTTCCCGATATGGCATGATGTCAGGTTGGATGACTCATGGTCGTTTAGCTTGTCCATATTGTCTAGATGATACAAAGTCATTTTGGTTGCAACACGAAAGGAAGCATAGCTGGTTTGATTGTCATCGAATGTTTCTACCAAAAGAGCATCCTTACAGGAGAAATGTCCAAGCGTTTCGAAGGGGGAGGACAATAAGTGACGATCCTCCACCATGCTTGACGGGAGAAGAAATTCGCTACGAAAGAATCAACAACATCGTAGGACTGAAGAAAACTGTTGAATGTGGAGGAATGGACATGAGAAACCTGCAAGCAACATAGAAGGCTACGGAAAATATCACAATTGGGTGAAGAAGACTATCTTTTGGAAATTGTCGTATTGGGAAAACCTTCTTCTTCGCTACAACGTCGACTTCATGCACGTTGAGAAAAATTTCTTTGATAATCTTATCAACACGGTGCTTAATGTTCCTGGGAAGACTAAAGATAATGCAAAGTCGAGGATGGATCTACCTGATTTGTGCAGAAGGCAAGAGTTACATATCAAAGATGATGGAACGATGGTGATCCCGATATTTCGGTTGTCAAAGGAAGAAAAAAAATAATTCTTGCGATGGTTGAAGGAAGATATAAAATTTCCATATGGGTATGCTTCAAAGTTTAGTAGATGTATAGACGAGACTAATTCGAAGCTTTCAGGCCTAAAAAGTCATGATTGCCACGTCATCATGCAACGACTTCTCTTATTTGCGTTTAAGGAGTTACTTCCCAAAAATGTCCACATCGCAATTTCAGGTAATTTTTTTTTTTAAATTTAAGTCTTACTATGCATGCACTAACTCAAAAATGTTTTGTGTAGAGATAGCACTCTTATTTCGGGATATCTCTGCAAAAATACTAAAGAACGAAGATGTTGCCATTTTAAAAGAAAACATTGCGGTGAAGCTTTGCAATTTGGAAAAGATTTTTCCACATTCGTTTTTTGATGTTATGGAGCATCTCGTTGTGCATTTGCCAGATGAAGCTGCTCTAGGTGGTCCAGTGCAATATAGATGGATGTATCCTTTAGAGCGATACATGTACCATCTGAAGAAAAAAGTTAAAAATAAGGCACATATTGCAGGTTCCATTATTTCCCAATGTCTTACTGAGGAGATTTCTAGAGCTTCTGCACACCACTTTGGAAATCCAGATGTGCCCGCTACTGTTTTGCAACCTGGAGATATTCACTTTACATATCATGATCTAGATGTGCCAAATATGTTTTACCATGAAGTTCGAGTTAGTGGAAAAATAGAGTAGTGGCATATAACCGATGATGACTATATTGTGTTACAAACGTTTTTGATGCCCAATTGTCCTGCATTTGAGCCATACGAAAGGTATTTTAAATAGTTTATATATGTTACATTTTTAACAATGTCAGTTATAATCATTTTATAACAACTTCGGAACAAGATGTTTGAGGAGTTTATGATGGACAAAAACCCAAATATATGTGGTAATGATCTACAAATAGCAAAAGACAACCACTATGCGGAATGGGTGAAAAACTATGTAAGTTATTGATATAATTTGATTATCAATATTAATTTATCATTGACATAATTTTAATTAACAAGTTAACAAAGAAAGTAAGGTATATCAGTTTTCATTGTGGATGTTGGATTTCGTACAAGGCCCGAAACAAAATTATAAAGCTTGGCCAATTTATTTCTCCCGATGATACTGCTTCCACACACATAGCCATGGCCCAGATAAAAGAACCCAACATTACGGTTTCCAAGTCTGGGGTACGACGGACACTGACTATTACGGCTTGATCGAGGAGATAATGATGGTTGAGTATTCTTGTTCTGTTGGGCTTAAAGCTATGGTTTTTAAGTGTAAGTGGTTTGATACAATTGTAGGTCGGGGGATTTGAAAACATAAATCAGGAATCGTCAATGTGTCTCCGCGCTGGCAGTACGAGAAATATGACCCATTTATCTTATATGGTAATTGTGATCAAGTTTGTTTCATTCCTTATCCGCGGGTTCGATTCACATCAGCAAACGATTGGTGGGCATGTACGAAAGTTGTGCCTAGAGTGGTTCTAGAAACTTCTGAAGTTGCTCTTATTGTGTTACAATATGATACACACAACCAATTTGTTGCACGAAGTGAAATGTTACGCTTTGAAACTTATGTTGTGGAAGATGATTCAGATTATGATTCGACGCCTGTTGTTCCTCCCAATGACGAATACGTTTCTGAAGATGAGTTAGAACCGTCATGTACTGATTCTGATTCAGGATCTTATTCAAGTTCTTAGTGTTTTTATGATATATGAATGTATGATATAAGTTCTTAATGGTTTGTAAGATATATGAATGTCTAATAAAAGTTCTTAGTTTTTTAAGATATATGAATGTGTAATATAAGGTTTTATGTAAGATATATGAATGTATCTTAGTGTTTGTAAGATATGAATTTATAGTATGAGTGTATAAAAAATATATGAAAACTCTATCTTTAAAAAAAAATATATATATATAAACCCTATCTAAACCTTAATTTTTTTAAACCCTAGCTAAACCATGTCTATAAACCTATTTAAACCTTAATTTTTTTTTTAATGAAAACCATATCTAAACGCTATCCAGAAAATAAACCGTATCTAAACCTTCAATTTTTTTTTATGAAAACCCTATATAAACCCTCATTAACTCCTAAAATCTTCTATTTTTCTAAAAACTTATGATTCCCTCCAATTCTTTTGGGCCAAAACTAATTCCCTCTCAAAAGTTTAGCCCAAAACCCATTTCCCACACTTAGTATTTTCCCAAAATTTCTACAAACCTACTCTCTTCCCCGTGTCTTTGTTTACTCTCTAATTCGTTGTCTCATCTCTCTCTCGTCTCAAACCACGCGAATGCTCTCTCTCCATCTTTCTAGCTCTCTCGATCTCTCTTCTAGCTCTCTCGAATTCTCGTCTAGCTCTCTCTGCCATGTCTCATTCCTCCGCAAACGCAACCAACGACCGTCGTCGTCCTCGCGCTCCAAGCTTGAATCTTCATGGTAAGGTTTCGATTTCTCTCGATCTCTCTGTTTCTGTCACTTAATTATTGTTTGGTTAGGGTTTCGATCTTGGTGTTTTGGTTTTGGGTTTTGAGTAGGGTTTCGATCTGGGTTTCGATTTTGGGTATCGATTAAGGTTTCGATTTTGGGTATCGATTAGGGTTTCGATTTTGGGTTTTTATTAGGGTTTCGATTTGGGGTTCGGGGTTGCTTTTGTTTCGAGTAGGGTTTTGATTTTGGGTTTTGATTTGGGTTTCAAGTTAGCGTTTCGATTTAGGATTTGGAATTGCTTTAGGTTTCAATTTGTTATGCGGTTTCAATTAGGGTTTCGAGTTTGTGTTTCGATTTTTCATTCAAGTTATTGTTATGGTTTTGTTTGGGGTTACGGTTTGGTTTCAGTTTTTTTAGGGTTAATGGTTTCGATATAGGGTTTCAATCTTAACCGCTCTTCTGTTTCTCTCTCTGCAGATGTCAGAAACGTGAGACCCCAAATGAGAACCGCTTCAATGCCTCCTGGTATGACTACTACTTCTGCTCAACAAACAAGACCTCCTGGAGTGGTCGGCTCTTCAACGTCATCTGTGGCTCCTTCTCCTCCTCCTCCAACATATGAGAGGAGAACAGAAGAGGCTCTGCTACGTGCTCCATCCAGAATTAACCAGCCACACCTCCATCCTGATAAGATCAATGGAGCATTGTGGTAAGTGATATCATTTACTTAACCATATAGTTAATGAGCTTAGTAGCTAAGTGTTAGGTATACTTAACCGTGTAGTAAATGGATGTTGTTACATGTTCATATTTGATGTTTGTTATGCTATACATTGTCTTTGCAGGATCGGAGTTGATCCTGAAGTCCATGAGCTCATCAAAGCAACATGGCAGGGAAACTACTGGGGACCGTGGAAAAGCTGGGTAAAGGTTCCAGAGGAGAGGAGAACAAGTCGGTGGCACTCATTCATCGTAAGTGGTCCTGAACCATTCCCGTTTCCCTTTCAAAAATATATATTTTGCTTCTAACACTTCTCTTCTTTTGTAGCAACAATACTACTGGGAAGAAATATTTCATGAGGAAACCTACTTCAAATGGAAGCTTCGGACTCAAGTGACTATATGCGGACGCATAAGCCAGAAAAGACAAAAGAACAAGCAACCAAGTTACATCAGTGCGACCGACTGGGAAACGATCCTTGCGAATTGGTCAACACCTGAAGCACAAGCCAAGAGCCAATCAGCATCTGTTTGTCGCTGTTCTGCTCCTTCAGGGCTGAAGATGCACGTCCATGGTGCAGGACCACACACCTTTGCTAATATTGCATATAAGATGGTTAGCTTTCCATCTCTTTTTACTTCCATTTTTCCCTCTATATAACTGCTTATTGTCTAACTTTCTGTTCTTCCCTTTGTTGTTGGTAGTTGATGAAGGTTACGAGGGACCAGTTTCATATCCCGACCTTGCGAGGAAGACTCACACCCGTAAAGATGGGACCTTCATTGACGAACGAGCAGAGAACTGGTTCTGGAGGTTGAGCAAGCGGTTGAAGAGATGCTACAAGAGGGATCTCCGGGTGGAGATAGCCAAACTGACTCAACGGCTGCCACAACAACTTCAAAGCGCCTTCTCCTAAACCAAGAATACATCAAGGTAATAATCTCTCCTGCTCATTATCTTTGTTTCTTCTTACTGTTTTTTTTATCAATGTTTCTCTACTCTTGTATTAAATTTATAACAAGATCAGACTGTATTTTATGACATTGTTCTCTGTGGTAATGTTGTTTTGTGTGTGTCCTTTTCAGAGTGGAGAGACATGCAGGGGCACCATTTATGGGCTTGGCAATCTTCAATACAAGAACAAACGTCCATCTGAGTCGGTTCCTACTGTACTCAAGCGAGACATAGACATTGAGATGCGGGTTTCTGGCTTGGAGGGTCTCACTCAGGAAATCAAGTCTGATGTTCATGCTTTAAAGACTGACTTTAATGAAGGGACAGCTAGAACTCAGTCAACTCTCAACATGATTCTGCAACTTCTACAGCCTCAAGCTTCTAATTCACAACCAAATCAGTCTCAACATCATTATCCCTCTCATTCTGAAGCTCAACCTGAAGGTCACGGTCAAGCTCCATCTCCACCTCACGATCAGCCTCAAGCTCCGGGTGATGCACAACCTCATCTCATCACCGATAACCATTCTGTATTAGATAGGTGGTGTAATGCAGAACTAGGTTTGTAGGTTTAGATGTGGCTGTTTATGTATTATATTTTCATGTTCTTCTGAATGTTTTAATCTTTTGAATGTTTTGGATCTTTTGAACTTTTAGGAAGCTATTGTAATATAAATTCGGTTTCTGTTCTAGCTTTTTTTTTTTAAAATTGTTCAGAAAAATACCTACGAAAATCGTAGCAAAATAAGACAAAAGAAATGAAAACTTTCGTCTCTATTTCATGGCAATATGCGACGAGATGATCGTAGCAATTCGTGGTAACTTGCTACGGAATGAAACGTAGCAAAATGTAACAAGTTGCCACGTTAACTATCGTAGCAAAACGTAGCAAGTTGCCACGTTATCAATCGTAGCAAAACGTAGCAAGTTTCCACGTTACCTATCGTAGCAAAACGTAGCATTTTGATACGATTTTGCTACGAACCGAAAATGGCTACGATCGTATAGCTACGAAAACATAAACGTGGCTTTTTGTTGCAAAACCTCAAAATAGCTACGAAAATTCACATATAGCCACGATTAAAGGTCGTTGTTATTTGTGTTTTTTTACTAGTGACTCGACAATACTATGTAAACTATACATTTCTCCATGAGGACTCACGAAGTTAGTTTTATAGGTGAAACTTACAAGATTACAAGAAAGTGATGTCGATTCACAAAAACATACCACAAGGAGGAATATTACCGATCGGTGTCACATACGCTTTATTATAACAAAATGACAAAATTCATTTTTATTATGTAAGCAACTGATGTAACCTAATATTGTCATATCTCTATTTCCATTATCACAATTATAAAAGTCTCACAGATTTTCTTTTCCCACCACCCAAAATGTTAATGTATAGCACGTTCTGAAGAATTAAATATAAAAACTCTGTACGTAATATCTTATAAATATATTGACGTATTCACTCATACTCCACATATCACCTTCCTTTCCCGGACCACTACAAAGAACAATAACTAAGAATAGTTGAATAAACAAAAACAAGGTAATCAAAGATAATATTTCGAATATATACATAAAAGGTTTTTAACCTATTTTCGTTATATTTTCATGCTTTCTGTACATAAAGTATTCATTTTAGCCATAACAAACTTAACTTAGCATGAATCATGATATTTTATACCATGTAAAATTTTTTTTAGATAAATAGTTAAAATTGTTGTAAAAAACATTAAGCATGTTGATGCTACTTTTAATTAAAAATAAATTATATTAAAAATAAAATTGTATTATTAGTTTATTTAGTCGTCCACCCGTAGGACGGGTTTACCCTAGTTGTAAACATAAAGTTGGATATTTACGAGTAAACCTGAAATTATAAAAATTTTTGAGTTATGCTGAATTGCTGATCCTATTGATAGAGAAGTTTTCGGGGTTTTCATAATAATAATTTTTTGGACAGTTTTCAAGTCTGGATAAGCTAAATTTGTTTTATCCATGACATCTTTCATTTTATGTTTAAGGTTATATAATTATTATATTTCGAAATTTTGATAATACCTTCACCATATGCCGTAAGCCCTTATAAGTATATATTCACTATATAAGAACTTTTATCAGTCATCATTTTTTGCAAGAAAATCATTTGCCAATATTTTAGCTTTTATTTCCTAGAGCCTCCTTTAGCACATCATATGTTTTGAAGCATTTTAAGTCTTTGCAGAAAATAAAGGTAGTTCAAGTATATTCATAATATTTTTCTTCGGTTACTCATGTGAACCATAGCGAACAACTAAACTTCCTTGCAAAATTATATTTCTTACCACCGTACACGACATTGCGAAAAAGCTAATTATATATATATATATATTTTTTTTTTTTTATGGTGGGACAAAACGTGAGAGAGATGACGGAGGGAGAGGGTTGTTTGTATACGAAAGGTACTGATTCGTATTATTGTTCCCTTACTTCCCTTACGTCCCTAAAGTAAAAAAGAGAATACACAAAAGTCGGGTTTTTAGTAGAAAAGGACAAAATATTAAGAGATGATGGATGACAAGATTGTTATAAGAAAGACAATTGTCCAAGATGAATAATCATCTTTTCTAGCAGTCTCCCTTGGTTATCTATCTTATTTTACGTACTACTTCATTAAAAACATTGTCATAGAAAAACCTGATAAGATAAAAACCATGACAAATGAAAAAGAGTACAGTGATGTAATCTCTCCTTCGGGATAATGTATATAGCCTTTTTTTCATAGGTCACACAAACGCCACATTCCAATACCTGAGACGCGTTTTCGGAATGTTGTAGTGGGAAGAACCTTTATGAACAAGTCAGCAGATTGTCGTATGACCGTATATACTCAGTGTTCATTTCTTGATTTTTCTTGAGTTTTCGTACGTACGAGAAAAACTTTGGAGGGATGTGATTTTTTTGTCGCTCTTGATATAGTCTTCTTTGAGTTGAGCAACACAAGCATAATTATCTTCAAAAACTTTTGGTTGTTCCTTTTAATAACTATTTCACTTGCTTCTTGTATGTGGTGACTCATTGATATAAGCCACACACATTCTCGACATGTTTGATGAAGAGCAATAATTTCTGCATGATTCAAAGAACTCGAAACCAAAGTTTGTTTCTGGGAACGTTAAAAGATCACGGTTCCACTAATTGTAAGAACATAGCTAGTTTGCGATCAAGCTTTATGATCATCTAATAAGTATCGTGCATCTACAAAACTAACCATACCAAACTCGAGTTTTCTAGAATAAATCAACCATAAGTAAATTGTACGTTGGAGATAACAAAATATGTATGATTTTTAAGAAATGTAATGAATAATCTGAGTTTAGAAAGGATTATAGAAGAGATTAAGGTAGAATAAGAGATTAAGAGACTGATTAGAGACTAATGGAGAATCATGGTGAAATGAGTAAGGAGAATGATTGTTTAGAACTGTCTGATCTTTATTAATGTTGAGGTTACAATATATATATGTCCATGCACTAGGGTTTTCAAAACACATAAGGATAAGCAAGCATGTGAAGTCAAGGGAAGAGCTGATGCTTTAATTTGAACCGGCCAATGAGTGTCCTCACACGTTTGGGCATCTTTCTGATCCAAAGCAAAGATGATCTTCCTTTCCAGCTCTTGCCAGCCTGTCCTAGCTATCAAGCCGTGCCTCCCTTATCCTTTCCAACGTTCGGATAAGCTTTTGGTCGAGTGTAACTTCATCACAGTACAAACGAGTTACCCGGAGAAGTTACTCGCCCACTTTTACCTTGTACGGTCGATGGTACGGCCCATCCGTCCGTTCCGCGCCCTATCTCGACTCCTCCATCCGTTCCTTCTCTTAACTCACACTCCTTTGCTTTCTCATGCTCTTAACTCCCTTGTGCCTTCACCTATCTTCTCATAAACCTCAACACAAATCAACCCTCCCCCCCAAGCTTAGCTTTGTGAAAGTCTAAGCTTGGACAGCCAAGAGATCTTCCTCATTAATAACCTCACCAAGGAAAACCCATTGGGACAAAACCTTGATGAGGGAAAAAGAGTAAAGACCTCATGACTAAGGGGATCAGCTCTTCTTCTTCCTAAGATCTGTGAGTTCCAATCTGATGTGAATAGACTCCATAGTCTTTTGTCTTGTAGCCTTAGTGAACACATCTGCCAACTGATCTTCACTTCTAGTGTAGCATGGCAAGATGACTCCTAAGACAATCATCTGCCTCACCTTGTGGCAATCAACTTCAATATGCTTCGTTCTCTCATGAAACACCGAGTTGGAGGCAATGTGAATGGCGGCTTGGTTATCACAATGCATGGTCATTGGTGTGGCTTGATCAATCTCCAAATGCTTCAAGATGCCCTTGATCCATACTAGCTCGTTTGTAAGCTTCAGCATGGCTCTTTACTCAGCTTCTGCGCTTGAACAAGACACCACCTTCTGCTTCTTGCTCTTCCTAGTCACCCAGTTGCCTCCAATGAATGTGCAATAGCTGGTTGTTGATCTCCTGTCAGCTCTATCACCAGCCCAATCAACATCACAGTATCCAACACCCTCATTGCTTCCATTGCAGCCCATCCATACTCATTGATCAGGTGAGCCGTTCAGATACACCAAGATCCTCTCCACCATGCGCCAATAGTGCTCCTTAGGTACCTGCATGTGTTGGCTCACCTGATTCACAGCAAAACAAATATCAGGCCTTGTGATGGTAAGATAAATCAATTTGCCAACTAGTTTTCTATAGAGTTTGTAGATCCTAAAATCTACACTAAGTATTTGATAGTGATCGGGAATTCAGTCTGGGAAAGAAAAAGGATGTGGGCAACGATATCCTTAGAACACAACGATATAATCAGGTATGAGTCGGCAAAAATGGACTATATTCGCAGGTCGAATATCAAAAAGATATCGGGAAAGAGAAGATCGTGACTGAACTCGAGTACGAGCTGCCTACGTACCCGTCGTGGGATCAAGTCTAAACGTAGTTTGATTATCATCATCGTGAAAGGGATGTCGGTTTCATCGGTCTTGAGCAAGATGTCGGGTTTGCCGGTCCCGATCGATACATCAAGTTCGTCGGTTCTCAGGAGAGACATTGAGTTCGTCAGTTCTCAGAAGACGTCGGTTTTATCTCTTACCATCTCGGGCGAGATGTCGTTTACCTCCTTTAGAACGAGACCTCATTCACGAATGGGGAACGAGTTGAACTCGAGACGGTCGATTACGATCTCGTTATATCGTGCATCGTATGAAGGATAAGTCTTGTTCTTCAACCAACATGGAGACGTATTGGAGTGATAGAGAAACGTGTATGATGATGTGTAGTAAACCCTTCGTCTTATTGATCTATGTTGAGAAACGTGTATGATGATCTGTAGTAAACCCTTCATCTTATTGATCTATGTTAACGCATGGAGCCTGGATTCACTAAGTGCACACGTATCCTCTCTTAATAATAATGGTAATGGATGGTGTTTTATTTGTGGTTCTGAGCCCCCCGTAAGCTCTCTTGGAAGATCGTCTTATAAATTAATTGCTTTGTCTTTTTATAAGGGTTTCAAGTTGTTGCACGTGCTTCCTAATATTCAGTCTTTGACCTCTTCTTATGTCCTGTGGGAACCGAAATTCGCACCGTCGATTTCCGTTTAAATTAGGAAAGTAGGAGAACCCTAGTTTCCCATAGGTCCCGGATATCTGCTAATACCACACGCCAAGCAATCAGAACACGAAACGAGAACAGTAATAAAATAAGAAATCAAAAAAGAGAGCAAGATAGTTCTTATTTCGAATCTGCGTTTGAGCGTTTACAACAAGGTACGTGCCTGGGCTACGAGAGCTGTCGGCGAGATTCCTAGTTCAAAAACTCTAAGACGGCACCAACCTAATTGAGTCGCAGCTCGAATAACAAAAACGGAAAATTGCCTAAAATCGCTCTAAGTGCTAAGTTTGCTGTGTCCAAGTCTTTTCACATGCCTCTCGCCTAAGACTCCTTATATACTGGCTCCAAGGTCGGTTTACGTTTTTCCCCTTCTGCCCCCTAGCCGCCATAGCATAAAAATGGATATATTCCATTTTTTTCGATCTTCGTAATTATCTTCAAAATTTCGTATTTATCCGCAGAAACTTGACATTTATCTTTCCTTGCGAACCAAGCGTAACCGTCATGCGGCTTACAGGCTGTTGGTTAAGAAATCGTAAACTGGGCCTCGAGTCATGTCTTAGGTCCCTTTGGGCCGTCTTCCGACTCGAAGCGTTTATTACGGCTTCTTTCGATAAAGAACGAACTTTCC
>NC_027749.1:36803473-36805098 GCF_000695525.1 Brassica oleracea var. oleracea
AGCGGAACACGCGTTCGGTTGCTGCGTAGCGACCCTTTTTGAGCTCTTGTCCCATGACTCGCGTTTCCTCCGCAAAGCTTTTCGTAAAGAAGAATCTATTTCGAAAAAGTATGTGTCGAAGAAGGTTTCTACGTTTTCTTCTCCGGGAATTTGGATGTTAACTTCGTCGTAACCGTTTTCGACCCCAACAGTTAGCCCCCCAGCTCGTTGGGAGCGTGGATTTCTAGTGAGATCCCAATGCGCGGTATGGTGAGTTCGGACGAGATTGGTGTATTTGGGCGAAGTTCGTGTCCAAAAATCCGCAAGTAAATAGTAATTTCTCATGCCTATAAGAAGGGAGGTAATTTCTTCACAATCTTTACACTTACTCATTCTCATAGAGAGGTTTTCTTGAAAAGTTTTTTCTCTTTCTCTCTTCATTTCCTTCTTGATTAAAAAGAAAAACACGAGATGTCGAGTAAGAAGAGAAGTTCAAAGAAAGGGTCCTTGCCCGCGAACGTTTCTGAAGAGCTTCGAGTGCCGAAGATGGAATTCGTTCCTCATTCGGTAGACCCAGCCGAGAACGAGGCATGGTGGGTGGCGTGTTACGGTTCGATCACGCCTCCCAAAGAAAAATCGTTCCCGGTCATGAACCATCGCCTAGTGGAGGCAGGTGCACCAAGTAGGAGTACTAGTGAATTCCTCGAGGTCATGCGGTCGTTCTACCATATTTCGGACGTGGTGGAATTCAGGAATTCAAGGAGAATGCGCTAGTAGTCCCCCATAGGGCTACTTTACTTGTTACGAAGCATTCGTAGTGCACTGCCGTTTGTGGTTCCCGATACCCGAGATTATCGTCCGTGTCATTTCGGGGTGGCGATAAGCCAACTGAATCCTCTTGGCAACCAGCACATCATAGGAATCCCGATCCTGAGCTACGAGCATGGTCTCTCCCTCACCGTCGATCACTTCGAAACGCTTCTTCGGTTACAGATCATCAAGGATACGGACACGTATAGGCTGGTTCCTCGAAACTTCATGTCAGTGGTAAAGGGGTTCACTTCTAACTTCAACTCGTGGAAGAAGTTTTTCTTCTTCGTTCGTGTAGACGCCGCGTCCGTTGAGAAGAGTTGTATCCCATTGTTTCGGAGGTTGCCGAATGATCGTCCCTTTACCAACCCTCTTGCTCCATTTCCTGAGGACATTATTGCGGTGAGGGATCTGCTCAGGAATGGTCCTTTTTTCTGGACTTCCTTTACGCCGATGAGAGTTCAAAAGGCGCTGAGGTTTGTGCATCCTAGTCCTGCTTTGGGCGGAGAAACAAGGAGTGATTCCGAACCTGAAGACCAAGGTCCCAACGCCGCTCCCACGATTGCGACGGGGTTGAACTCTTCGAAGGGGAAAGATATTAACCTCGGTGACCTGGAGTTTTCGGTGGACGATTGCATACTTCCAGGATGGGATCCGGACCTTGCTTTCGGTGATGGAAGCAGTACAAGCGAGGTCCCTATTCCGGACTTTCATGATTTCTTCGCTGGTCTTCCGTCGGGCTTCGATGCTCCTCCGGCCGCGAGCGAGTCGGGGAGGCCAAAAGTCGTTGCGGAAGGATCTCGTATCATTAACGGGGTATAAACTTTAAGAAATTT
>NC_027749.1:36806696-36807233 GCF_000695525.1 Brassica oleracea var. oleracea
CCGTGCTGACCGCCTTGATCGTGATGATCGTGGCTGGGTCAGTGTTCTCTTCCGGATGTTCCGGTTGAGTTGTAGTGTCGGCTTAGGACTCATGTTGAGTTTCGACACCCGAAGCGTCTGCGTCAGCAGACGATGTTAAATCTTCTTTAATTGAAACGTTGTCGGCCGAAGATTTATTAATCTTCGTGCGTTTGCGATTTGCCGTTGCAGAGGTCGTCATCTGTCTTAACTTGTGCTCCGCGAGGAAGCACAGTCGCGACTGTTTTTGACATCCCCAGATAGCTGCGACTCCGTTTGGGGTCGGGAATTTGACACCCATGTGGTACGTCGATGGAACGGCTTGCATAGCGTTGAGCCATGGGGTTCCCATGATCACGTTCTAGATGGCAGAATGATCGACTTCCGCGAATTCGACGATTTTTGTGATCTCCTTGGCCATGACTGGTAGCTGAATCGATCCCAGGGTCATCGATACTTCGCCTGAAAAGCCTGTGAGCGGTCTCGGAGTTGGAGTTACTTCTCCGAGTTCGATGCGCA
>NC_027749.1:36807400-36825828 GCF_000695525.1 Brassica oleracea var. oleracea
TAGGAGACCATGTAGGCCAGTTTGCGCTTGACTCCGCCTTCTGCTGGTAAGTCTTGATGGCTGAAACCGTATCGTTGCAGAATTGCGATCCTCCGATGATCATGTTGACTCTACGACGATTGTTATCGTTCCCTTTGTCGTCTGGCCTCCTGCCGCGTTTATCCCCAGAATGGTTTCTTTGAGGAGATCTCTCCGCGGGAAGATTTATGTCAGGCTTCGGGGGGCGATCGGTCTCAAAGATGAGATCTTTCACGCTGGTCACTTCAGAGAGTTCTCCGGCTAGTAGCTTCGCGGCCAGCCTTTCTCCCCAAGACTTTGCAGTTAGTCGTGGAGTGTCCTCGGGACTGGTGGAACTCGCAGAAGGTGTTTTCGTCATATCTTTGATTGCGAGTCCACTTATTACCCGTGGTTCAGCCCTGGTCTGAGCCGATCGCGTAATTGTGCGCTCCTTGGAGATCTTCCCCCTCGTGATGGACATACTTGTCGTTACGAGGGTTCTTCTTCCTCGTTTTTGGGTCTACATCTTTTGAGGACGATCTCGGTCTCGCCGACTTATGTTTTTGCGATAAGATTTTCGTTTCTTCCTCGATCATGATGTAGTCCGTCGCCTTGTGGAGGGTGTCTTGAAAACATATTTTGAAGGAAGTTCTCTATTTGATTATTTCATATTGCTATTTTATTGCACACAACTCTAAAATATATTAGTAAGTAATAAAAATTAATAACAAAGTAAAATGTAGTAAACAAATCACTATATATTAATAATACCGAATAATAAATATAAACAACAATATTATAGAGTTACACAATATATAGCACTAAAATGAAAAGTATATATAAGAACATTTGTAATAATATCAAATACATTTATAAAATATTGAATGCATTTAATTAATATTTGGGCTAGATCCGAAAATCATCAGATCCCATTATCTTGTTAATTTTAACTACAAATTGTATACGGCCTATTTAGTTTAGTAATTACAACAAAACTTATACAACAAAACTTGTATACGGCCATTAATTTTATTAACTTATTAATCATATCATTAGGTGGAAAAAGAAATAAAACGTACAATTTCAAAACTTTATAATATATAACAATTATATATATGATCAAATAAACTATGTTTGGTTTATAACAAATAAACTATAACACTAATTAAAATTAATTTATTTTCTAATAGTTTATATCAATGCTTAGAACTAACATATAACTATATGATAAAAAAAATCATTTTAAAATTATAATCAAAAATTTGTATCGTTAATATACTACATTAATGAAAGTCTTTTTTTTTCTCTCAATATATAATATATATACTATTAAACACACATATCATCTTTAAATCAATTTCGAACAAATCTTACACTTACATTAAAATTAACAAAAGCATTAAAACTAAAATTTTAAATTGTAAAACACAAAATAGTGCTAAATAAAAAATAACTCTCGCCTTCGAAGCGTGGATCAAAATCTAGTTTTATTTATAGTCCAAGAAAACCCACACTTTTGAAACACGGATCAAAATATAGTTAATCATATAAACTGTAGATATGTTTAGAGATTTGAAAATATTAAATAAACTAGATGATAACCCGCGCCCTGCGCGGGTGAATTTTTTAAAAAACATATTGTACTTAAATATTATAAATAATATTCATTTTGTTATCAATAACCTCTTTACATTTGATTAGAGATGGACATTCGAGTACCATTTGGTTCGATTCGGATCCTTGAGAGTTTGGTTCGGTTCAAATCTTTGCGGATTTAGGTTCGAAATAAATTTTTTGAAAAATTAAAGTTCATATATACTTAAACATTTCCGAAATCTAAAAATAAAAATAATATATAACATATAAATTTAAATAATATATGCCAAAATACTTAAACTTAACATAAAAATTGGTTTAGCTTAAATATTTTGATAGGAAATCAATAGATATTTTAAGTATTTTACGTATTGTAAGTATCGTTTATCTATTTTAAACATGTACTTATACATCATTTGTATATATTTCCAAATGTATTTTACGTATTGTAAGTATCGTTTATCTATTTTAAACATGTACTTATACATCATTTGTATATATTTCCAAATATTTTCGACAACTTAAAAACGTCTTATATATTTTTTATATTCTTTTAGATTTTAAATTTAAAAATAATTAATATATTTTAAGTATCTAAATCTTGTTCGGATATATTCGGATACCTAAAATATCACGGTTTGGATCGGATTCGGTTCCGGTTCTCTAGATACCTTAATTTTGAACGTATTCGGATATCTAACCAATTTTGGTTAAAGTTAAGTACTATTCTTTAGATCGGCCTTGGTTCGGTTTTTTTGGATTCAGTTTTTTTTTCAACCCTATATTTTTATTGTGACAAAATTTTAAATGAAAATGATGATGGTTCATATTGATTTTGGGTATGCAACAATTTTTAAACCAAAACATATTTTACTATGTATGTGGTCCATTTAGTTAATCATTATAAACTGTTTTAAGCCCATTTAAGAAAAACAATGGCTAAACTTAAAAAAAAGATTATCATTTCAGATTGCCAATTGACACTTCCAAATATTCTCTGTCGGTATTGTGACGAATAGAAAGGGGGTTAGGGTTATGAAAAGAATTTTGTTGTGCAATTCATGTTCTCGCTAGGTGATTTCAATAACTTCTAAATAAATCTTAGTTGTAACGATCTTTTGTAAAATTTTCGAACAATATTAGTTAATAAATTTTTACACTTGCTAGAGTAATAACTGCTTCTTAATTAATATATAGGAGATTATAGTAATCACATAAATCAAAACAATATATCTTGTTTATTTACAATATATTTATAGTAAATAAATAAAAATAATTATTTTTATTTATTTTATATGGTATATAATTATATTTCAAAGATATTGACATAACTATAGTATATTTTAATATAAATATTTATTATTGAGACTTCCTACTCATATGGTTTTATTAACATTTGTATATTTGATGAAACAAAAAAATTTAAGCCATTAATCTCAAACTTTTTGATGTTGTATTTTTCAATGAAAATTTCAAAAATTAAAATATTAAGGTCTCAATACTCTTTCAATGCAAATTTTAAAATTAACATATTTATGTATTTTTAAATGGTACATAGTTTAATTTAAACGATATTAATATATATGTATATTATTTAATATGAATATCAATTAAATAAAAATTCATATTTATACGATTGTATGACCATTTATATCTTGTTATAACAAAAAATTAAGGCATTGATCATTAAATTTTTAAAGGGATTTTTAACATTTTTTGTAATTTAAAGTCGATTTAAAAAATTCAAAATATAACATATAAGAAAAAAATTAATTTTTTTTTATTATATGGTTAATGTGATTGTTTAATTTTTTTAATAATATAAAATTGAAAAAATTGAGTAAGGATGCAAAAATTGTATTCAAATCATTATTTTTTATAATCATTAATTGACATATATATGTTAATCATATGAGGTAGTTCCGTAGGTTTTATAAGGAAAGAATACACACTTCTTTTTTTTTGGTTAATATAATGTTTCCTAGTAATTAGATTTTGGACCAACATTTTTTTCAATTGATTCTTAAGCTTCCACATAAGCTAAATTGTCATCCTAATTTAGTGTCACATAAGCAAAATTTCTTTTTAATTAGTATAAACTTAAGGTTACAATTTTTAAAATGATATTCAATTAATATACATATGATGTCGGAAGATTTATGACTTGGAAATTTTATAGTGATACGGTTTAAGATAATAAATGTTGTTAGACATAAAAATAAAAGTGGCATAGGTTGTAATTATGAAAGAAAATCAAAGATAAAATCTTAGGAGAATTTTATTTTAATAGTATAGATTAATAATAATATTGTATAGTTAGAGAAAATAAAGATAGTACTAAAAATATTAATGAGTAAGTGCAACAACTTTTTGTAACTTAAAAAAAAAAAAACATTTTGTAAGTAGATTTTTATGATATTCTATTTTAGTAGTATAGATACTATGTGGTAACAAGTTTGCACACGTCATGGTTGCAACGGTATGATCTTCTTCAACTCAACCATTGTCACGTCGTTTTGGCTATCCTACGCTTTGTAGCGCCAAATTATCATATCATATGTTAAAATAAAATCGGCTCTTGGTGAAGTATTGATCAAGTCATAGAATTACAACGTATTTAGAGTTGGAAAACCTAGTTCTAATTGTCTTCTTGTACAAGAAATAGTTCAAATGAATAGTCTCCTCTCTTTACGGTGAAGGACTTAGAAGAAACAAGTCCCAGAGATATCTTTAGCTAGGAAAGACAAAACCACCACCACATGCAACGAAGTGATAACCATGAAGGTGAAAATCCTAAAAGAGTAGATTGAGGCTGGAAGAGAATGTTCAAAGGTTAATGTGGAATCGAAACTTGCACAGTCAAAATTTGCATTACCTAACTTTAGAGACATATGGATGTTTTAGATTAGATTAAACAAACGACAAGTAATCAGAAAAAAGCATAAACGGTTTAAAAGATATCTAGTTTTAAGGATTGTGTATGAAACTCAAATAAAGAACTCTCTTTATTAATATCTCTCTTAAGGAAACATTCAAAAACCTTAAGCTTCTTAAACACAAACTCTAAAACTTTCAGAGGTATTCAACACTCTTGCAACTCTTTATATAGATATTATAGTTTCCTAAACTCTCTTAGGAACTAACTTTCCTAAACCTATCACAATTAGGACTTGTGTAGCTTGTTCACCAAGTTAACTTCAAGATTATCTCCAACATTGTTCCCCTTAAGCTTGAAGTTAACATCTTCAACTAGTTCTCTCATCTCCTTGGACTTTATTCTCCCAGGTGCCTTCGTCAAAATGTCTGCTCTTTGCTCCACTCCTGGTACATGTTGAACTTCCACTTGCTCATTATCCACACATTCTCTTATGAAGTGATAACGCTTGTGAATGTGCTTGCATCGTCCATGAAATATTGGGTTCTTTGTAAGCGCTATTGCTGACTTATTGTCTATGCGGATCACGACCCTCTTGCTCGATGTCTCCATGATCTCGTCCAAGATCTCTTGAAGCCTTATTGCTTGCTTAGCCAACTCAGTTGCTGCCATGAACTCAGCTTCACATGATGATAGAGCTACTGTCTCTTGCTTCTGTGAGCACCATGTGATAGGACAGTTATTTAAGTAGAAAATGTGTCATGTGGTGCTCCTTCCGTCGTCTTCATCTATGTTATGGCTACTGCCGCTGTACCCAACTAGATCCATCTTATTTGCACACATGAAGGTGAGTCCATGAGATATGGTTCCTTTTAGGTACCTTAGTACCTGCTTTAACGCAGCCGCATGAGATGTCTTCGGGTTGTGCATATACTGACTGAGAAGACCGATGCTAAACGCAGGATCAGGTCGTGTATGCAAAAGATATCGTAGCCACCCTACGTTTCTTCTGAATTTTTTTTTGTTTACACTCTGTTCTTCTTGTGACTTCGATAACACTAAACCCATATCCATTGGTATCTGAGCAGAATTGCCCTCGTCCATACCCGTTTCTTGAAGTATCCTCGTCGCATATCTCCCTTGATGTAGGGTTATCCTGCTTCATGTTGTACGACCTCGATTCCAAGATAATATGTCAACAACCCTAGATCGCTCATCTCGAATATCGTAGACATCTCTCTCTTGAAATCGATTATCTGAGTTTTGCTTGATCCCGTTATGAGAAGATCACCAACGTATACTGCCAACAAGAGAAGAAAATCCTTTTTCTTGTCTGCGATATAGTGAGGGTTCTTTCGAGCACTTGGTGAATCCAAGGTCTTCGAGAACAATGTTTAGATTCTCGTTCCAAGCTCTCGGAACTTTGCTCAATCCATATAGAGCCTTTCTCAGATTGTACACTTTTTTTTCGCTTCCACTAACCACAAAACCTTCAAGTTGCATAACATGTACATCTTCTTTCAAGTTTCCATGGAGAAAGACCGTCTTGACATCCAAGTGGTGTACTTCCCATCCCTTGCTGGCTACGATGGAGATGATGAATCTAATAGTCTCGATGCGTGCTACTGGTGCAAAGACTTCTTTAAAATCAATACCATGTCTCTTAATATGGCCTTTCGCTACTAATCTCGATTGTGCTTGTTTATAGTCCCATCCAAATTGCGCTTGATCTTAAATATCCACTTAAGTCTTATTGGTTTTGCTCCTTTGGGTAGATCCACAAGTCCCACGTTTTGTTTTTGATAATAGATGATATCTCATCTTCACAAGCATCTCTCCACACCTTCTTTTCCATAGCTTCCTTAAAGTCATATGGCTCCTCGTTTATAAGAAAAATAAGACGTTCACCTTCGGCTTCTACTAGATATACGTAATCACTCAAGTAGCTTGGTGGTCTGGTGGTTCTTGTTGATCGTCGAAGGTTTGTGTCTTGACTGGTTGTGTCTTCAAGCTCAGACTGATTATTTGTACCGTCGACTACTTCATCATATCCTCTCTCATTGAGATCGTCGTGTTCCCATGTTTCTTCTTCAATGTTGGGGTCAAAATCGATAACGACGAAATCAATGTCGAAAAGATCTCGAGAAACATTTCTTTAAGAAAATAAGAATACGAAAAACTAAAACTTCCTATTCTTAAAATTATTACACGACAAGTTCTTTGCAAGGGATCAATCAAACCATCGAACGAACAATTCTCGAGCGTCAGAATAGTCGAACTAATACCGTCCGAACATCGGAGAAGTTGGATTAACCAAAGGCCAACTCGCTGTTGGGCGAGTTGGATGATCCGTCTCCAACTCGCCCAACGGCGAGTGGGATCAGTCTTGTCCAGTTTCACCTTTGCCAAGTTGGATCAATCCAGAACCACACATTCTCGTCTCCAGAACTCCCCCCCCCCTTTCGGGTCTCAGTCGAATTGTCTCTTGTTTCGTCTCGATCGGAGTTACGGTTGGAACTTTATGGAAAAAAAATGATAAAAGCTTATTTTCTCGTATAAGTTCGGATCAATCGTATAAAGACGATAACGGTTAAAAGTAACACCATGGTTATCTCGAATAAACGGTTAATTCGGACTGTCTTGTAAAACCGGCATCGTACAATGGTTATATTTCGATAAAATCGTAAGAACACTCGAAGTCGCAAAAAGGCCGAAAGGGCCTAAAACGCGACTAAGAGCCCACTTGCGATTTTTAATGAAACTAAGCCCAAAGTATTATGACAATTTAACTAAAACTTGCAGGAGAAAATAAATGTCAAAGTTTGAAGATAAACGTCAAGTTTCCGAAGATAATCATGAAGATAAGGAAAAATGGAATATTTTCGGCAAGGGATAAACTCGAACCAAGAATGGAAAAGGAAGGCCCAAAACCGACCTAGTAGGAGTATATATGGGATGCGGAGGCGAGAAGCGCATTAGGGACTTTTTACACATTCAGAGCAAACTTAGCATTAAGAGCAACATACAACTTTCCGCTTTTGTTTTCGAGCTGCGACTCAACTAGGTTTTCGTAGGCTTAGGTTGTTAGAACTAGGGAACTCGCTGGCAGCTCTCGCAGCCAAGGCTATTACCTTGTTGTAACGCTCATACGCAGATTCGGAATAAGACATCCTTTGCTTTCTTTTTCGATTCTCATATTTTATTCCGTCTGTTTATTTCGTGTCATGATTGCTTGCCGTGTGGTTTAACAGATTATCCGGGACCTCTGGGAAATTTAGGGTTTCCTATCTTTCCTAATTCAACGGAAATCGACAGTGCGAATTTTGGTTCCCACATTCACCATCATTGTCTCTTAAGCATTGGTTCCCAAAGGTACCAAACTCGACTCTAAACTCCCCTGGTTCCTCGCTTTCAGTAGCAGAGTTATTCCACTTCCATGTTTTATGCTCGTCAAACAAAACATACATGCTGATATTATCTTTCTACTGCTGGGATCAAGTAATCCGTATGCTTTGAAACCGCTATGTTCCTAGATGCACAAGAGTCCTTGATCTATCATCCAATTTCTGGAGGTGTGGCGCATCAACCTTCGCATATCTGATACATCCAAAGACTCTTAGATGTTTTACACTCGGTTTTTGACCTTTGAACACCTCGTATGGTGTTTGATACTTCAGTGTCCGTGTTGCAACCCTATTGATGAGATATGTAGCATGTCTTATGGCCTCACCCCACAGATAGTTAGGTATGCTTGTGTTCTTTAGGATACTCCTTGTGATCTCTAGTATGGTTATATTGCCTCGTTCTACCACTTCGTTCTGCTGTGGCGTGTAGTGAGCGGTTAAGTGTCGTTGAATTCCTGAAGCCTCACAGAACTTTAGAAATTCAGTATATGTGAACTCTCCACCTCTGTCCATTCGAAACGTCTTGATGTTCGTCTTTCTCTCTTGTTCCACCATTGCTTTGAAGCTTTTGAATGATCGTCCACAAGTACGAATATGTACATATTCCCTGCTGTTGTATCTGGCGTAATTGGTCCACATAGGTCTCTGTGAATGAGTCCTAGGATTTCTTCAGCTCGATAAGTGGTTGCATGTGGGAAGGCTTGACGTGTTTGCTTCCCTAACATACATGATTCACATGTTTCCTTCTCCACTTCGATTTTAGGTATACTTAAAACCACTTCCTTTTGTATCATTAGCTTCATTGACTCGAGGCCAATGTGGCCTAACCTCGCATGCCACCTCGCGGAATCACTCTGTACCTCCAGTTATAAGCACTTCGTATTACCTACCTCCATAAGCACCTTGTAGAGGCGATTTCTTGATCTATTTGCTTTTACAATCAAGTTTTCGTCTCTATCGTGTAGCGTAAGGTAGTCTTCTCTCATTCTAACATCATAACCTGATTTCATAGCTTGGCCAAGACTGATTATATTGCTTCTTAGATTTGGTATGTAGTACACATTAGATAGTAGCTTATTTTCTCCGGTTTGTGTGATAAACAAGATGGAACCCTTGCCTTCTATGTTGATTCTTGAGTCATCACAAAACCTTACCTTCCCTGTAATGGTTTCATCGATACTTTTAAAGTAATTTTTATTTCCAGTCATGTGATTGCTGGCGCCATTATCGAGATACCAAATTTTGTCCCCATCCATGCTCGACTCAAATACCTTAGGCTGCACGTTTTTCTCATTAAGATATACTACTTCGTGCATCATTAAGCCATCAGCTTCATGTGTCTCATCTTCTTTGGTTTCTTGTGTCTCCTGCAACTTGAGCAGTCTGTCGGGACAAGTAGCGGCGAAGTGGCCGATCTTGTCACACCTGAAGCATGTAACCCTGGTCGGATCTCTGCTATCCCAATACGATTTGCCATTGCGTCCCCTTCCTCTGTAATAGCCTTGTCCTACTCGTCCTCGTCCTCTGTACTTGCCATGGTAATCACGGTTTGACTGTGTTTCCAATTAGCATACATTAGCTTGCTTTGATTATTATCTTCGTTTTCTCCTTCTTCTTCATGTATACGTTCTTCATAGGTTTTTAATTGACTTATGATATCTTCAAAGTTGGTTGTTTTTAGGTCAAGAAGTTGCTCGCGTGATGCGACGATGTGTATATACTTCTTCCTTGGCATACTCTTTAAAATTTCTTGACAAGCTTGCTTTCTTCCATGTTTTCCCCTAGTGCAGCCGATTTTGACGAGATTTTGGATAACTGCCCAACAAAGTCATCAGTACTTTCGTTATCCTTCATCGTAATGCGATCAAATTCAGCCATAAGGGCCTGTAGTCTTGCTTCTCTAACTCTCTCTGCTCCTAAGTGTTGAGCCTTGATGGCATCCCATACCTTCTTTGCACTCTCCAACTCATTGACTTGTAAAATTAGGGCTTCCGGAATAGACTGACACAGAAGGCGTCGTTTCCATGTTGTTCTTGTCCACTGCGTCCGATTCATTCTCCACAACCTCCCATACTTTATGAACTTTGAGGACAAGCCTCATCCTCATAGACCACACCGTATAGTTTGTTGCGTTTAGCATCGGACAAGAGATCGGCGATGGCCCTCCCCCTTCTTTTGTCTTGGTCGTTACTATATCTCCCATGATTGCTGTTTTGCTTTAAGTGCTGGCTCTGATACCAAATATAATTTTAAGGATTGTGTATGAAACTCAAATAAAGAACTCTCTCTTTATTAATCTTTCTCTTAAGGAAACACTCAAAAACTTTAAGCTTCTCAAACACAAACTCTAAAACTCTCAAAAGTATGCAACACTGTTGCAACTCTTTATATAGATATTATAGTTTCCTAAACTCTTAGGGACTAACTTTCCTAAACATATCACGATTAGGACTTGTGTAACTTGTTCACTAAGTTAACTTCAAAATTATCTCCAACAAGATATAGTCATATTCTGAGTTTATGTAAAAGCATTTTCAAGAGATAAAACCATGCTTGAGGCTCATCTATAGAGCGAGATTACAAAAGGGAAACCAGATATCGATTTTGTCTAACTAAGTTTGCTAAACTAAACCACTTAAACATAAATTCTCTAATGTGGAGTCGCAGCTCGCAAACAAATAGGTATATAACGGCAGTACTTAGCTGTGATGTTGTTGGAGATACGATGGTTAACACAAGTTCTCCAACTATCATCATTTTTTGGAACAAATAGCAGTCGCACATCAATTGACTCAAAGATTTAACATTTTTCCATTAGTTCACAAACTTGTCTTTGTAACACAATTATATATATATATATATATATATATATATATATATATATATATTCGAAGTAATAAAATCATGATTATTGGGAGGTTCTTAGGGTGAGGTTCTTAACGGAATATAAGAACCCGTTTTTTAACTTTTAACTAAAAAAGCTAACCGTCTCTTAAAACTCTTATTTAATAGTCCGTTCTTACATTTTGTAGTTAAAAGTTAAGAGAAATGTTATTATATTCCGCTAAAAATCTGATTTTAAGAACCTTCCGATGATCATGCTCTAAAGTAAAAAAAAATCCACACTTGATGCTTGTAAAAGTCTAGTAGTCATCGGTAAAAGTAACGTCAACTTGTCCGTCAACTGGTCCATTACATTTATTAAATTTCTGTAGCGTAGGGCTCGGGATTCCACTTACCGTGTTTTCGGGGGTACATAATAAGTCAAATCAAGAATGTAACGATAATAGTAAAAAAAAAAGTAAAAATAAGTAAGATTATTTAAGGAGGGGATACGTACCCCAAGATTACCAGTGTAAACCGTTGCTGTGAACAAAAAGAAGAGAGAGTAAAACTCCGTCGATGACAATGCCCACGTGTATACTCCTCAACATCTTGTTCCTCTTGTGTATCTCTGGTTCGATTCACCTGGTTCGAGCTCAAAACCAAATGGGAGCCACTATTCATCCGGAAGAAGGTTTGTCTTTCAACCCTTTGAAATAATTAATAACAACTTGTTTGGTTTAAATAAAGTGACGGTTGGTAATAAAAAACTGACGGATAAACAACAGCGGAAGCTTTGAACTCCATCTTCGCGGCTTGGAATATTCAGGCGCCAAAGGAATGGAATATAAGCGGCGAACTTTGCTCCGGCGCAGCCATCAACGACAACATTATCATTGATGACAAAGCCTACAACCCTCTTATCAAATGCGACTGCAGTTTGGAAAAGTCTACACCCTGCCGAATCACCGCCCTGTACAGTACAACCTCTTTAATTTTTCTCTTATTTTTTTTTTCTTTTGTTTTCGCCACTGAATGTTTCCATGTTGTTGTTTTACTCCACAGCAAGGTCTATGCGATGGATGTTGCAGGGCCTATACCTCCACAGCTCTGGACTTTGACACACCTCACCAATCTGTATAGAAACTTTTTTTTTCATCATTCAGAAAGAGCTGGTAAATGCATTCAGTGTACCTCAAAATAACAGGCATTTTTCTTTCAGGAACCTGGCTCAAAATTATCTCACCGGACCCCTTTCTCCTGCAATTGGACAATTGGCTCGAATGGAATGGCTGTAAGGCTGTTGATTGAATGATAACTTCTTCCTTTTCTTAATCTCTCTCTCTTTCTTGTCACTTACTCTTGGCCTGTCCTGTTCTCAATTACCGTAGAACTTTTGGGATCAATGCCCTGTCAGGCCCCTTTCCAAAGGAAATTGGTTTGCTTACCAAGTTGAAATCTCTGTAAGCTTCTTCATTCTTCTTAAGAAAATATCATCATGCTTCCTTATTAATAAAACTATCTTCTGTATGCAGTGGTATTGGTCGAAATAACTTTGCCGGTTCTATACCAGCTGAGATTGGGAATTGTACGGAACTACTAAAAATGTGAGAATGTATTGTGCTTTTAGTGTGTAAATTTAGTTAATATAACCTTTCAAAATCATCTAGTGTTGTAAGCATTTCTTACATTCTATTTGCAGATACTTATCAAATTCAGGACTTAGCGGGGAAATACCTTCCTCATTTGCAAATCTTGTAAACCTGGAAGACGCGTAAGATTTTCTTTTAATTAAATTCTCATATACGTTAAGTTTTATCGTTGTGTTTCTACATTTCTGTAATTTTTTTATTAATTAATTTTACATTATTATTTATGTTTTGCGTGGGGGTGGTTTCCTATGTTTGTACCAGTGCGATCACCGATCTGGACATTACTGGTAGGATACCAGAATTTATTGGAAAGTGGACAAAACTTACTATCTTGTAAGAATGATTTTTAGTTTTAGAAAGTTATATATATTTGTTACTTATACTGCTCATGTTATCTAAATTGTACACTTAGTGGAGATGTTTTCATGCTACTGCAACCATGTTTTTACTGCAGGCAAATTCTCGGAACTGGTTTGACCGGTCCCATACCATCGTCATTTTCCAACTTAACTTCTTTGAGAGAACTGTATGTGTTTGGCATTGGTGTCACCGTGTCACAATCATTCTTGTTTAAGATTTTTTTTAATTTCCATCTCTGCATAACATAATCATATCTTAAATGTAGGAGTCTTGGTGATATATCCAATGGAAGCTCTTCCCTTGAATTCATTAAAGACATGAAATCTCTAACTACACTGTAAGGCAACAATTATACTCCAATCAATTATGATCCTGGGCATAGCCAAATGAATCATTGAAATATAGCCTATTATTTTTTTTAAATTACATTAAAAAACCCCAAATTTGTCCCTTTTTTTAATTAAACCCTTACTAAAACGTTTATATTCTCCACAATCTCAGGACCGCCCCTGACTCCAATTCATGAACTGTCTCAGTCTTCTCTTTGCGTGTATTTAATTGATGATATATGTTGCAGAGTATTGAGGAACAGCATTCTCACTGGGACAATACCCTCTAATTTTGGGGAATACTTAAATCTGACACAAGTGTAAGCATATTTTGAAGTCTTTTCTGTAAAAGCAAGTGAGATGATTTGTGAAAGTCACCGAGACAATACCAAGTTATCTTAACGTTGCTGATAATGTTAGTTCTCAGTTTCCTCCATTCATTGAACTTACTGTGTTACCATGTCTGTTTTCCAGTGATTTAAGCTTTAACAGACTACATGGACCAATTCCAGCTTCACTTTTCAACGTGTATCAACTTACCTACTTGTAAGTTTTCTACTTCTTTTGGGTCTATATAGTCGTATCTAGCTGTGATAACTGTGGATGACCTTGTTGTCTTCATATTAGGTTTCTGGGAAACAACACGTTGAATGGTTCTTTGCCCACTAAAAAGAGCCAGACTTTGAGCAATATGTGGGTTACAACATAATCCGAAACTGTTTTATAATATATTACGTATTCTGTAGTTTCTAATCCTTCTTCACAATCATATTATTTTAGAGATGTTTCGTACAATGATTTGGCTGGTACTCTTCCTTCATGGGTCAGCTTACCAAACCTGAAACTGTAAGTGAACAAAACACTGTATCTCTACTTATAATCACAGTGGGTTTATATCAGAAAGAAATTAGCTTCCTTTTCTGACTAGGAAATATTATTATAATCCTAACAAAACTGTATGTTATTTGTGCAGCAATCTTGTTGCTAACAACTTCACCTTGGAAGGTCTTGACAAGAGGTGATTTTATTAAATATGTTCTTCTTGATACCTGATATTCTAGTTTCATTTTTTAATATCTGTCTGTTTCCATTTTGTTACAAGGGTTTTACCAGGAATAAAGTGCCTGCAGAAGAACTTCCCCTGCAATCGAGGAAAAGGAATCTGTAAGTGTGACAAAGATATATCATCATAACAGTTGCAGGTATTTTATTTTGGAAAAAAAGAAGATTTTCTTAAGGTTTTTCTGTTGACTGGTGTCTAGATTCTGACTTTTCAATCAAGTGCGGAGGGCCACAGATACGATCCATAACAGGAGAAGTATTTGAGAGGGATGACGAGGATCTTGGATCTGCTTCATTTTTCGTGAATGATGTTAACAGATGGGCAACCAGTAGTGTAGGACTTTTTGCCGGGAATATCAATAATATATGGGTTATCAACAGTTTGGGCGGAGAGCTTTTTCAGACAGCAAGACATTCTTCATCTTCACTAAGATACTATGGGTTGGGGCTAGAAAATGGAGTCTATACCGTAAAACTTCAGTTTGCTGAAATAGAAATACTTGGTACTAATGCTTGGAAAGGTTTAGGAAGAAGACGTTTTGACATTTATGTCCAGGTGCTTTACAAGTTAACTTATTAATGTGTAATAATCATCTTTCTGAATTCTGAGACCTAGCTCCTTTTTTTACAGGGAAGACTTGTTGAAAAGGATTTTGATATACGCAAAACATCTGGTGACACTACTGTCCGACCAGTTCAGCGAAACTATAAAGCACATGTATCAGAAAATTATCTTGAAATTCATCTTTTCTGGGCTGGCAGAGGAACATTTACTATTCCTGTTAAAGGTACTTGTGGGCCACTAATATCGACCATCAGTGCAAAACCAGGTATCAAAACAAATGGCGAATTCTTTTCTTTTTCTTTTCTATAATCTTCCTGGTGCCTAAGTGGTACATGTTCAGATTTTATACCAACTGTGGGCAACAGACCACCATCAAAGAAAAAATATACGACTGGTACTGTTGTGGGTGCTATTGTTGGCCTAGGCCTTTTAAGCATATTTGCAGGCGTGGTTATCTTCATCATCCGAAAAAGCAGAAAGCGTTACACAGATGATGCAGGTAATAATTACAACACAAACATGTCTTTGAGCTTGAACATCATCTTTCAAAGTGGTTCATATTTTTGTTATGGCAGAGCTGCTTAGTATGGATGTAAAGCCATACACTTTTGCTTACTCTGAACTTAAAAGTGCCACTCAAGATTTCAATCCCTCAAACAAGCTTGGAGAGGGAGGATTTGGGTCTGTTTATCGGGTAAACCCCTAACTAAGTAGCAATAGAACAGCAAATGGCATAACTAAAACTTTTAGAAACGAGTAGACGTCATACAATAATAATATATTCGTATACATATATAGATAGATATATGCATATTTCTCAAAGCGTTGGAAATAATGAGACATGTGCTTCATAGGCCTTGAACAATAAAATGGTAAGATTAATACACGTGTTTTTGTTATGCTTTGAAACATCTAACAGGGGAACCTGGCTGATGGAAGAGAGATCGCTGTGAAAATGTTGTCGGTTGGATCCCAACACGGAAAGGGACAATTTGTTGCAGAAATCATAGCAATTTCTTCAGTATTGCATCGCAACCTAGTAAAGCTTTACGGGTGTTGCTATGAAGGAGATCATCGCTTGCTCGTATATGAATATCTCCCAAATGGAAGTCTCGATCATGCACTATTTGGTAAAGAACATAAACATGGCTTATTTATATTTGCTTCTCTACAAAGCTGAATTACTCATTCTTTGAATGTTACAGGAGGGATTCTACATCTTGATTGGTCCACCCGTTTCGAGATATGCATGGGAGTAGCCAGAGGTCTAGCCTACCTCCACGAGGAGGCGAGTGTCCGTATAGTACACAGGGATGTTAAGGCCAGCAACATTTTGCTTGACTCTAAGCTGCTCCCAAAAATTTCTGACTTTGGGCTTGCAAGGCTATACGATGAAAAGAAAAGTCACATAAGTACCCGAGTGGCAGGAACTATGTATGCATTTCCAACCACAGCTTTTTCTTATTTGGAACACTAATTTATATATGTATATATATAAAATATATAGTTGTATATATAACACACATGTTTGTGTGAATGCAAGTGGATATCTTGCGCCAGAATATGCCATGCGAGGAATCCTAACAGAGAAAACGGATGTGTATGCCTTCGGTATTGTGGCTCTTGAGTTGGTGAGTGGAAGGAAAAATTCTGATGTGAACCTCGGGAATGAGAAAAAATATCTTCTTGAATGGGTAAGTCCTTGCTTGTTAGTCAAAATTTTTAATGGAAAGGTATTTATCAAAATTTGATATAAATCTAACAACATTGGTGTATACAGGCCTGGAATCTACACGAAAATAGCTGTGAAGCTGAACTAATTGATCATGAGCTGACTGAATTCAACATGGAAGAAGTGAAACGCGTGATAGGAATTGCTTTGCTGTGCACATACTCATCTCATTCCTTGAGACCACCGATGTCAAAAGTGGTGGCTATGCTTTCAAGAGACATTGAGGTCAGTGAGGTAACCTCTAAGCTAGGCTACCTAACCGACTTAAGATCTGATGACACCTCAGGCTCCTCTTTTAGCGCCTTTCAAACTAAAGAAACAGGTGCTACTGCGTATAACTCGACGAGCTTTGTGATGCCTAGTGACAGCGGCTATAAGCAAATGCTTGGAGTCAAG
The DNA here is from genome assembly GCF_000695525.1 of Brassica oleracea var. oleracea. Classification (NCBI taxonomy): domain Eukaryota; kingdom Viridiplantae; phylum Streptophyta; class Magnoliopsida; order Brassicales; family Brassicaceae; genus Brassica; species Brassica oleracea. The sequence goes on from NC_027749.1 coordinate 36,824,192, forward strand.
ATCAATGAGGGGAGATGATGTCTGTTCTATCTATGATGGGCTATACATGTATGTCACTATATGAGGATCACTATTTTCTTCTTTCGCTGGAGAAACATTTTCACTTTGATTCAACAATGTTTTAAGCACTTTTTCATGAGTTTGTCCACTAGTAATAGTAATACTAAAAGTTTATTTTATCAGTGTAGTTTGCAAACAACATCTAAACTACTAAAACAATTCATTTAGCCAAATCGGTGGTACAAAACCAACAACATTGCTAAAGGAATACTACGCTGTGTGGTAACTTATATCTTTGTGTTCATTGCACGTAGGATATATTGGATTTCCTTACATCGGTGAAATTCATTTAGATGTATCAAGAAAGTATAACACTCTGTACGCATAGACATCATCTTCTCAATTTAAAATATTATGTGGCAAACAGTATTGATGATAATTAATCTAGAAACTGACTGTAAAGAACCTGATCTTGTTTTGGTGGAGCCTTTTTGGTTTTTTTAAAATTAAAGTCCAACTCTTTCTTTTTATTTTGCCTCACATTGGAAGTTTAGAAAACCTACCTCCTTTTCCTCCCTCTATATAAGAAACTCAACCCTTCTCTTTATTCTCATCAAGTCAAAGTATTTCTTTGCATGTAACTAGTTGTTGTTGAATTATCCGACGACCAGTCACTAGTGGCTTTTTCCGATGGGATTTCTGGGTGAGCTTCCGGCGAGATTTCTAGGCGAGCTTCCGGCGGGATTTCTGGACTAGCTTCCGGCTGGTTTTCCTATTGACCATCTGCTGTCAATCATTCCAGCCAGTGACTAAGGTGAGGGTCTATTTCGTAAATCCTGTACCAGTGTAGAATTCTCTCAATCATAGTTTAGATTTCGAATCATGATCCGTCTGTTTGAATTGAGTCTGTTTGAGTCTTGATTGTTAGTCAGTTCATTCATTGTAAACTAGAACTAGGGGTCTAGAGGATTCAACCGTTGATTTGATTGTATGATGTTAAAAGATGTGATATATTTATGTATGTATACATAGTTATGAGTAGGGACTATGTGAGAGGGTGGGGGTCCAGAGATGTCTGGACTAGCGACGCAGCTTTGGTGGGCGGTGGCTCAGAGACGTCTGGGCTAGCGACGCAGATTGTGTGGGGCGTGGGTGCAGAGACGTTTGCATTCGATGCAGCTTTGGAGGACGGGGTACATAGACAAATTGTACTAGCAACGCAGCGTATGTATATATATATCCATATGAGGAGATGTGGGGTGTATGGACTAGCTATATGCTATCATCGCATTGTTTGTGTTGTGTGATGCTTTAGGCATCTTTTTTGTTCATGTTAGAGTTAAACTTCCATAGTGGGAGTTCTATTTACTCAAGTCAGTGGTTTGCGTGTTTAGCATCCCATACCTCACGGAGTAACTCCCCTGTTGCTCACCCCCCATCTTCCCATCGCAGGTGAGGCGCTTGCCGAGTAGTTGGATATCTGGACGAATTGGTGTCTTGGAGATCACATATTTTATTACGGTTTTACATCGATTTATTAGACGTATTTTTATAAATCAATTTAAAGATGTAGTTCTTTTGTATTTATTTTATTAAATGCTTTGGTATTTTATTCGGTTTTGAATAACTCGGTTTGA
>NC_027749.1:36825874-36826379 GCF_000695525.1 Brassica oleracea var. oleracea
AGGAGACGGGTGTTACAATTTGGTATCAGAGCGGAGTTCTGTCCCAGCTCCGACCCGGGACGGCGATTTATGGGACTCGGATTTCAACGATATTTAATATTTTAGGGATTGGGAACTTTAAATTAAGAAAAAAAAATGACACCTTCCTCTCCAGTATCACTTGGTTAGTTTTTAGCGTTTCTGAGTTTGTTTTCTTTTGCAGGAGAAGACCAAGTTTCTTTTTGTTTCATTTGTTCTTTATCTCGTGTTCTTCTTTTCCTTTGTATCCGTTGAAGTGCTCCACGGGTTCCAATTTAGAATTCGGGACGAATTCCGATTAAGTGGGAAAGAATTGTAACGACCCTGATCTTGTTTTGGTGGAGCCTTTTTGGTTTTATTAAAATGAAAGCCCAATTCTCTCTTTTTATTTTGTCCCACATTGGAAGTTTAGAAAACCTACCTCCTTTTCCTCCCTCTATATAAGAAACTCAACCCTTCTCTTTATTCTCATCAAGTCAAAGTATTT
>NC_027749.1:36827053-36847147 GCF_000695525.1 Brassica oleracea var. oleracea
TTAGAGCTAAACTTCCATAGTGGGAGTTCTATTTACTCAAGTCAGTGGTTTTCGTGTTTAGCATCTCATACCTCACGGAGTAACTCCCCTGTTGCTCACCCTCCATCTTCCCATTGCAGGTGAGCTTGCCGAGTAGTTGGATATCTGGACGGTTTGGTGTCTTGGGGATCACATATTTTATTTCGGTTTTACATCGATTTATTAGACGTATTTTTATAAATCAATTTAAAGATGTAATTCTTTAGTATTTATTTTATTAAATGCTTTGGTATTTTATTCGGTTTTGAATAACTCGGTTTGATTCGGTACTTTTCGGTAAGTAGCACGCCGGTCTCGAAAGAGGAGGAGACGGGTGTTACACTGACCCTCCTGGTTATAGTAGGAGTGTGTGGCCTCTTGCTTATGGGTTTCCGGCCTCCGAGCTAAAATTCCTCCTGCATCAACACCTCTTAATCTTCACACTTATTCAGATGCGGATTCGGCTAGCAATCGAGATGAGTACTCGTATATGGGAGCCTACATTGTCTACTTAGGAAAATAGATGATCTCCTTGTCCTCTAAGAAGCAGACTAGAGTTGCATAAGATGAGTATCAAGCTATCACTGTGACGGCATCGGAGGTGAAGTGAATGCCTTATTTAATGACATAGTTTGGCCTCAAATTAGTGCATTGGTGGAACATATCTCTCTGTGAATCTTGTTTCTTCAAGAATGAAGCATCTTACATTGGACTATCATTTAATTCAGAGCAGGTCCAAGCTAAAACACGTGGTGTGTCACATATAAGTTTAACGGATCAGTTAACTGATGCACTGACTGACTAACCATATTGCTGTTGGATTAAGCTTGAAAGAAAAGAAACTTGAGATACAAGTTAGAGACCTAATCATACCGAGTTACGGATATCTTATTATATAAAGTAGTGTTTCCTCCCACCTAGAGACGCTACGTCATCAAATAGGAGAAAGAGGGAGTGACACGTGTCCTATTCTAACTAAGTTTCATTGCTTTTCGTTACGATTATATATGGACTTTTCATTTAAGATGAGCCAATTCATAGTCTCTTTCAACACTGATGTCGGCAAACCTATGTCATCATCATTGTCTCCTCACATACCCTTCACAATTTCTTAGACGCAATTGAAACGCTTATATTCAATCTATCTAATAAAGCTTCATAATTATGAAGCCAAACATTTACCTCCTACTATTTAGTATTTAATTATCCAACCACGCCAACTTTGCGATTCTTGGAACTGTACCTATAAATTAATATGGATGTCCAATTCCATGATTCTCACCATTTCATCCCGTTCTTCACTGTTTCTTCCTCTGAATTTCTGTTTACAGCAATGACATCTTCTCAAATCCTGCTCTCTGGATTGAAATATGGTCGTTGTTATCAAAACGTAGTGACCCTTCTTCTTCTGGAGGCGCGTAACGTTAAAATTGCGGTGAATTAATCAGCCTCGAAATGGCGATCTTGAGAAGATCCAGGCTATGCCATCATGGTTGACTTTCCTAATAAAGTGTTTGGCTGAGTTGGTGATGAAACTGTTACCATTCTAAACAACCACCCCCGTCATTTAGACATCGCTGACGATGTCTTCGGATAGGGACGAGGGAGGAGATAGGCAGATCTGACAGCTGCGGTTGCGGAGATCCTAGGAGACTAGGGAAATGATGCAATCCTGGTTAAACCAACTGAGGAAACAACCCTGGACGAATCAACCTTAGAAGAACATGCAGAGGTATCCAAGTGGATGCGACACTGTTGATGAACCCTAGTGGATGCAACTCTGTAGATGAACCTGAATGGATACCTTACTCCAATGTTAAGAAAGCAGACCCATTTGCAATCTCTGACGGGTCTATTATGAAATCTAAGTCAAATAAGCTAATTGAGAAGATTGTTGGCCTTATTCAGAATATGAAAAGTGAAGAAGGGTTTCTTGGCCAAGCCACCACCTCCCCAACCACCTACATTTACTCAGCTGTCTCCCACAACAGCTAGTTTGTGTTTTATGTGCTTGTAATGCAACATATCTACTTGTTTTCTTGTTTGTTCTTTTTATTTAGAGTCTGTCAAACTCATTCTACAATTTTAATCATCTATTTAATCAAAAACATTTATATGATTTGGTGATTCATTTGTTCTTTGAACAATTTGATTGTGAGGACTGAAAACCCAAAACAGTCAACAAACTTTCTAGTTGACTGGTGTGCCAAATCCAGAACTTGAAAGAGGCGTATGTGAGGCCATTCCGCAGCTTCAGTGTTTCCATTCAATCCATCTAACCTATCCACCAAACCTGTTTGGAGGAAGCTAGTTAGATGGCCGATCATCTATCAACCATAATCATCCATCAAACTATCAATCATCATGTTCCAGTTAGATCCAACCAAAATTAGAGTGGAAATTCTTGAGAAAAAGTCATCAAGTGGTGGCAGAGCAACCATTCTGTACATCCACAAGTTATGGGTTATTATTCAATCTCTAATCTATCAAAGTCTAAAACTTTTTGGGATTTCAAGTTCTTGTCTTTGGGATTTTTTATTTCATCTTCTAAATTTGAGTATATCTATTCTTATCAATCTATTATCTGTCTATCTGTTTGCAAGTAAGCAAATCAAATATATATATAAAAAAGAAAGAAAAATCGAAAATATCCCAGAAGAAATCGGATTCAATATAGGAAAATCGAACTGAGGTTTGGTAAAGAGAATTATTCTTTATATACAATATTTGAATTCAATAACTGCTTCTCCGCGCTTGGTTTCTTGATCTTTCTTCCGAAGTTGGACTCTGCAACTGATGTCTAACATGAAGGGGAAGATATTAGTATAGATAGTGATTATCAATAACTAGTTAATAAATTAATATCATGTATAAATTTAGTCTTATCTTTAGATAACATCCTAACAAACCTAACAACATGTTGTTTAACACAACTCTAGTGATCAATGAAAATCATTACTGGACAATATTTCTACATCAAGTTACCTTTAGGCTGCAAGGAAGTGTAATTTTGGTCGAATTTCCACTCCTCACCCTTTGAAGATATTGTCAAATCTATTTCTCTGTGGATTCAGTTTGGGAGAGGACACTAGTTATGGTTTTTCACCCTCACGTACTGGAATCAAAGCTAGCCGACGGCACAGTTATGCATTGTAGCTGATTTCCTTGGTCTAGGGAAATTAGCAAATGCATAATTATTGTTCCTTGTAATATCTATCCACCAAAAAGGGGCATAGTACAAGAATTTATGTTTTGGCATTTCTAATAGATGGTCAAAATCATCCGAAGAAAAGTTTTAAAATATTATTTTTCAACTACTGGCAGAAGAGCTGAAAGATTTGTTATCAAACGGCATTCAAGCATTTGTTATTTAAACCAAGTAAACTTACTTATTGTGAGCTTTGTTTATGAGCACGATAATCGCTAGTTAAATGTTCATGGTATTTGGAATGTATTAACGAGTTTTATTTTTCCTTAGACTAAAATCTAGAGATAGAGTCCCATGTGCACCTTATTAGTAATCGAGCACAAACACTCTTTTATGTTTGATCGGGAAACAGTACTAAACGAGGGAACCTTCGGTTTTAAATGTGGGTTAATCAAAGACGTCTTATTGATGGTTGGAAAAGCGTTTCGTCGGTTACAAGGAAATAAAATGCGTAAAGGAAAGGGTGCCGGAGCTCGAAGAGCTTTACCGGAAAGATACAACACGGCAAGATAATAAAGGTAAAACCCTAATCTAACCGCCAAATATGTGTGAATGATTTTTTATTCGATTTTAAGCAATTTGATCGAATCCCGGTTGACCCGGCATCTGTTTGGTCGAACCCGGTTTTTATTCTGACCGTTGGTTTGTTCCGAATCGGACCCGGTTATTTGCGGGGAGTCGAAGCGACGCGTCGGTTTCTTGGGCGGCTAGGTGCTTTTCAAGGCCCAAGTAGGCCCACGTAGGCTCAATGATGACGCCTCGGGGAAACGCCCCCCTTCTCCCCTATAAATACTTGTCTACTTCTCGTTTCCTCCATTCTTCTCCGCGTTATTCAGGTACTTTCTCTCTCTTCCTCTCTGCTTCTCTCTCTAGGTTGTTGTTGTAGAATATATAGCGTTATGTCATCTGGTGGAAGGTTATCTCGTAAACAGAAAGGGAAAGAGGTTTCGATTGCACCTAGCCTGCGAGAGACACGAGCGGGGTTCCGTTCGACGAGTTCGAACGAATCCATCATGAAGCGATGATGGACACTAGGAGTTTGGAGCTGTCTCAGCGAATTTTGGTTTCCGAGTCGGCGCGCTTACACATACAAGAAATAGGAGACGCTACGTCTGAGCCTTAGATCTGCGAAAGACACGGTTCGGGCGGTGCGAGAGATGAAGTTCCTCTCGTCAATTACGTACCGACGTGTTACTACCATGGAGAAATCTTCGAGGAACTCCCGGCCGTAGCTTCTGAGTTCCTGCGCTCCCCAGATGTGAGTGGTCAGGCTTGGGAGAACGTTATCGAGACGCGGTTGACTCCTGATAGCGTAAAGAAGCTCTCGAGGGAATGTCGCGGACTGAAGGTGACCTTCCTGATCCCTTCGAAAAGCCAGAGGCCTTGGTCGCCGCCAGTCGGGTTCCAATGCGTCTATGAATCCTACTTTCAAGACGACACAAAGCTCTGGTTCCCGATTCCTCGACTAGTTACGCCGTATGTGAGGCGTCGAGGTGCAGCGATAAGCCAGTTCCTGAATGGCTCGTGGCGTATCGTGGTTGCCTTGATGGTTATGGCCGCCGAGATCAATGTCTCTCTAAGTGTCCGCGCTTTCGAGGAGTTGACGTTTATTAGCACGTTAGACGAAGGCCTTCTGTCGATAAAGATGCGACCAAGCTACAATGTGGTAGGGGGACACCCTAATAAGACGTTCGATTGGCAGAGGTCTTATTTTTATGTTAAGTCCAACGATTCCGCCTTCGAGGATCCTCCGGATGACGACTACCGTGTGTAGTGGAACACTTTACTCAGTAGAATACCTCTGTTAACTCGCGTCGTTTCTTCGCGTACTAACTATCTTTATTCTCATTGTTTTTTCCTTTGGCAGCTGAACACCCGACTTCCCGCGAGTATCCGGAGGAATTCCTGTCGAGCGCTCGTGCTGTTGCGAGACTCGATAAAGAGCATTGGGGGAACATTTCTTGGGAGAGGGTTCGCCGTTGCATCGATCATATTTCCAGGAGTAAGTCCATTTTTTTCCTCGCCCTGCTGCGACTCTTCGCTTCCATCTTCGCATATAAGTCTTTTTGTTCATGTTATTTGAGGGGATTGGAATTCATGTTATATTCATGTTATCTTCCTGCGGCTAACACGGTCAAGAGACGGATATCGCTGTTCACCAAAGAAGAGCAAAAGAGGATCAACGAAGCAAGGAGAATGAAGGGCCTTCCTGATTTAAGCGCTATGATGGCGGCTCAGCTGGGTATGCCGAGCGTCGAACCATCGAGACCTCCTAACGAGGTGGTGGCTACTGATATAACTAACGAGGCTCTTCAGCGTCAGGCTCCTTCGCCCGACGCCTCTGCCGCCGCCTCTAGCGCCTCTAAGAAGAAGAAGAGCAGAAAGAGATCTTGCGACGACACTTCCGCTGGCAAGGATCACGAGAAACTCCCCGAGGGGACTGGTCCTTCTGACCGGACCGAGACTGCTGAGCCGTCCAAGAAGAAAAGGAAAAAGAAGCAGTCGAGCAATCGACAGTCTCTTCCGGAGGAGAATGCTGGGATCCGAGGTACCGAGGTTACTGGTTCCGCTGCTCAAGCTGGCTCGACTACCGAGCCACCTCCCAATTTGGCTCTAATAGATGGATCCGGGGATGCTTCTTCCGAAGTTTCGCTTCAGAAGAAGAAGAAGTCGAAGCGAACGAGCGAGCAGGGAACGACTAGTCGCCAGGTTCCTTCTGCTGCTGCCCCAAGTGTTGCTAGGGCTCCACCTCCATCAATACCCAGGGCGTTGGTTCCCATTACGTCGACTGGTGGTGCTCCGGCCGTTAGAAAGACTCCGAGGGTTGAGTTTCCCGACCGCGTCTCGTTCGAGTACGACGGACCGACTCCCCTTATCTATGCTCCGAATAGATGCGCGGAACTGGCCAGTCAGATAAAATGCGGACCGAAGCCTCTCCCGCCCGTTGCTGACTTGATCTTTAAAGACGAGTACGTTGATGCCGCTCGTACCAAATTGCTGGTAAGATTTTCCTTCGACCCTTTCGTCTTTTCCATGTGTATTGTATATATATTTTATTAGCTTAAGTGTTTTTGGTTTCGTGTCTCGTAGTGTGACGGAGTCTCGAACTTCGTTATTGAGAAGTACGACATGGTGCTAAAGGAAGCGCTTTCGGAGTCTGAGAGACTGAAGAGGGCGGTGGCAGCCAAAGGTAGGCTCCTTCGTCAAAAGAGGGCGGAATGGCAAGAAGAGTACGAGATGATGGCCGAAAAGAGGGATCGAGCAGTTGCTCGGAGAAAGGCTCAGAAGGAGCGAGCTGACGCAGCTGAGGCTGAGCTTTCCATCGCTCATTCTACTATCGAGGCTATGGAGCTGCGAAAAGCCAATCTCATGGAGGAAATGGGAGTCAAGGGCACAGAGCATAAGAAGGAGTTGGATCGACTCAGGGACTCGCGTGTCTACGAGGTTACAAAGGAAAGGGTGAGGGTCGAAACAGAGATGATCACGAAGTCTAACAAGAACTTCGGAAATCTGCGCGACTGGTGGGCTTGTTGCGGGCCATTCGACAAAGCACGGCTGTTCCAGAGTCAGGCATTCGGAACAAAGAAGTGCCTTGAAGCTTTGAAAGCTAGTGGTCGCGACATTCCTCAAGAGACCATTGAAATGTTTGCTGCCCAAGAGAAGGAGTTTGAGGAGGAAGTTTCGAAGCTTAACCCTGGCGAGATCCCCGAAGATGATTTGGTCCTATCTCCACTCAAGCTCGACTCGCAGTTTGTCGACATGCGAGCCTTCGTGGGCCTTGACCCGCACGGAACCAATGCACACCTGGTCGATCCGAGGACCGCTGCTCCTCTCCGAAGTCCTACAAATCGTCTCGAACTCCGGTCGTTCCTTCTCGTTCCTCGGGGAACGGTACCCCAGAAAGCAACGTTCCGGCCCCTGTTGTTCAAACTGTCGACGATGGACCGATCTCGACGCAAGACAAGGCTCGGACCACCGTCTTTGAGATCTCTGAGTCCTCGGCTGCCGACCAAGAGGATGGTCCGGATGGGGAATCGGACAAGGATGAGGATGATGAAGGGGTCGACAAGGGCTAAGGTGAAGAGATCGACGACTCCCAGGCCAACCCTCCAGAGAACCCACCTGAGGTTCGCGAGAGCGAGACGACCCCTCGTATTGAAAATGAAGGTGCGGATTAGTTGACGAACCCGGCCCCCCAAGGACCATCTGTCGATGACGAAGACGCTGCGCGGGAGCAGGCTAAAGATGCTGAGGAATGACTTTGTCGTCCCCTTCGAACGTAAACTCTCTTCTTTTTTCTGTATTTTGACTTGATCCGGAGAGGTCTTTTGTTGTTTGCTTTGGACTTCATCTATCTTTTCTCTTCGAAGAAGACTTTAGGAATTCCGTTTTATTCACCTGATTTTCTTAGATTTCGAATACTCAACAAACCGTAGAATTGCCATCTGAGTTTGAGTTTTCGAAGGATCATAAGAGAGTTCAGACTTTGTATTGATTTCAAGGAGCTTCGTAAATATTGGTCGCGAGAACGAATATTTAGAGCATGCGATCAACGCTGCACCTAGTCAATGATATTGTCGTATTTGACGTTGTCTCATGTAGATCCCAGATTTAGTGGGCTTGCGACCGTATGTCACCGAGCCATTAGTCATTAAGTTCTTTCGCTCGTTGGTGCCACTATCTGTGCGCTGACTAGACGTGGGCCAAAGGCGGGCAACTTGGGACTAGGAAATTTTTTTAAATGCCAACGGTTCCAGGCCCGATTTCAAAGTGATCCTAGGCATTCGATCGGCTAAATCTTACTTAGTAAATCATGAAATGGATGGGAGTCGTCATTTCGGGCATATCAGCTAATGCTGTGATACAACAAAGTCCCTACGAGCGTGTGTCTGATCAGGACATACTCGATGGTGGGATGCGAGTGGCGGTACGTTTAATCGAGAGACCGGGATGAGCTCGTGTAAGCATTGCATGAGCGGTGTGAACTTCTCGACGGAGGAGAGTTTATTTTTTGTTACAGCTGAACCTGTTAAGGCTGCCTACGTACCCCTTTGTGGAGGATCAAGCCGTTCGTAGTTCTTTTGTTTTTGAGTAAAAGTGGCTGAGGGGAGCATCTACTCGGTTTTTTTTTTTTTTTTTAACGCGAGTTAATGTGACTGGAAGTCATTCGCTCGCTTTGGATATTAGTTTAGTTGTGGAAACGTCGAAGGTGCTTCGAGTTCAAAGCTCGAGGCACTGCTTCGCATGCTGATGTTTCGAGATGATAGACTCCGGGCTTGACTATCTCGGTGATCTTGTATGGTCCTTCCCAATTGGCTCCGAGTTTTCCAGCCTTCCATTCCTTAGTGCTTTCGAACACCTTCCGGAGAACGAGGTTGCCTAGTTTGGGAGGACGAGACTTGACTTTCTTGTTGTAGTAACTCTCGATCTGATGATGATAGTTATGAATGCGACGTAGCGCTTGGTCGTGTTTCTCTTCGATGTCGTCTAGAGCGTCGTGGAACGGGGTAAGCTCCTACGTTTACTTCGGCGGGTGCCATTGCTTCAATTCCGTAGGCCATTGAGAAAGGGGAGGCTTTCGTTGCTCCACGCGGAGTTGTCCTATGAGACCACAGGACTCCGTCTAGTTCATCGGCCCAGCAACCCTTCTTCAAGTCGAGTCGCTTCTTAAGGCCGTCGATGATTGTTTTGTTAGTAGACTCAGCTTGACCGTTACTCTGCAGGTTTCTCGGTGTTGACATATTGAGACGGATTCTCCACCTGTCGCAGAATTCTCTGAAGTTATGCGAGATAAACTGGGACCCGTTGTCAGTGATTATCTCGTAGGGGAGCCCGTGCCTGCAGATGATGTTTTTCCAGACGAACTTCTATACCTCCTTATCAGTGATGTTAGCGTAGGCTTTGGCTTCTACCTACTTAGTGAAGTAATCCATTAGGACTAAGATGAATCTCTTATGTCGAGAGCTCGGCATTGGCCCAATAATGTCCATTCCCCATCGTATGAAGTGGTATGGTGCAGTCAAGGTATGGAGCAATTCCGTCGGACTGTGGATGCTTGAAGCGTGTCGCTGGCACTTGTCACATTTCTGGACGTAGGATTCACAATCTACGTTCAAAGTCGGCCAGTAGAAACCGAGATTCTTCACTTTCAATGCGAGAGCCTGTCCCCCATAGTGATTGCCTGCTGCTCCTTCATGCATTTCGGCCATGACGAGTCTTGTTTCGTCGCCGGAAATGCATTTAAGGAGTACCTTTGTTGCGGTCCATCGATGGAGTTCTCCGTCCATGAAGACGTAATGCGCGCTGCGTCGCTTGAGTCGTCTTGCCTCCCACTTCTCGGTAGGCAATTTGCCATCAGCTAAGTAAGCGATGAACTCTCGTCGCCAATCGTTGAGATGACTTTTTGTTGCGCGAGGTTCTGTTTCATCGATATGCATTGCATCAGTGATGGATGCTGTGATAGCTAGCTGCTCAGTTGTTGCGCTGATGCTTGGTTTCTCTATCTTGTGTATTGGGATCGTTCTCTTCACTTGGTCGTGCAGTTTGCTTCCGAGGGATGCGAGGGTGTCTGCGCATATGTACTCTCCGCGGGGAACCTTCGTGAGTTCAAAGAACTCGAAATCTAGTGTGAGGTCCTTGACGAGCTTTAGGTAAGCGTCCATCCTATCATTCCTGACATCGTAGTCGCCGAGATATTGGCATACAACGAGTTGGGAATCACAATACGCGCTGACTCGCTTGGCTTTAACTGCTTTAGCGAGACGGAGGCCCGCGATGAGGGACTCGTATTCGGCTTCATTGCTTGACGCGGCGAAGCCAAAGCTGAACGACTGTCGAATTAGCTCGCTTGTAGGTGACTGTAGTTGTACGCCTGCCCCCGAACCTTTGTTCGTAGATGATCCATGTACGTGCAGTATCCAATTTTGGCTTAGTAGGATTAGATCTTGTTCGAGCTCTGGCGTTAACTCGATCAGGAAATCAGCGAGGACCTGCGACTTGGCTGCGGTGCGATCTTGTACACGATGTCATGCTCGCTTAGTTCCATTGCCCACTTAGTTAATCTTCCTGATTGGTTGGTGTTTTGCATCACCGTCCTGAGGGGCTGGTTGGAGAGTATCTCGATCGTATGCGATTGGAAGTAAGGTCTGAGTTTTCTCGCCGAGGTAACGACGACGAGAGCCATCTTCTCCAGGGTTGGGTATCGCGTTTCTGGTTCGGTAATGCGCTTGCTGCTGTAAAAAATGGGCTTCTGTTCGCCTCGGTCTTCTCGTATGAGAACGCTACTGACCACTGAGGAAGTGACGGCGATATATATAGGGACAGGGTGTCGCCAGCTTCGGGCTTCGACAGAACCGGAGGTGTTGTGAGATAATGCTTGAGCTGATTGAACGCATCTTCGCACTTTTCGTCCCAAACGAACCTTTTATTCCCTCGCAAGAGTTCATAGAAAGGGAGGCATTTATCTGTAGATCTCGAGATTAACCTGTTGAGGGCCGCAATCCTTCCTGTTAGACGCTGGACTTCTCGACTATTCTTCGGGCTCGGAAGGTCAAGGATCACCGTTATTTGCTTTGGATTCGCTTCGATGCCTCGCTGGGTGACGATATAACCTAGGAATTCTCCTGATGTGACGCCGAAGGTGCATTTCGCCGGGTTGAGGTTCATTCCATACTTGTTCAGCGTCCTGAAGCAGTCTCGCAAGTGGTCGAGATGGTATTCAGCGCGAAGTGACTTGACCAGCATGTCATCGATGTAAAATTCCATAGTGTCGCCAAGTTTTTCATCGAACATTCGATTGACCAGATGCTGGTAGGTCGCTCCTGCGTTCTTCAGGCCGAAAGGCATGACTTTGTAGCAATACGTCCCCCTATCCGTTATGAAGGCTGTCTTCTCGTGATCATCGGTGTGCATCATGATTTGGTTGTACCCCGAGAAGGCGTCCATGAAGGTTAAGAGTTCATTGCCGGCTGTCGACTCTACCAGGCGATCGATGTGAGGGAGAGGGTAGCTGTCTTTCGGGAAAGCTTTGTTTAGATCGGTGAAGTCGACACAGATGCGTCACTTTCCATTCTTTTTCTTTACTACCACAGGATTTGCCAGCCACTCTGGGTACCATACCTCGGTGATGAAACCTGCGTCGAGCAGTCTATCGACCTCCTCATTCACGGCTTTAGACCGTTCAGGTCCAAGCTTCCGTCTTTTCTGTCGGATAGGCTTGAACGTCGGCTCAACGTTCAATTCGTGAGATGTTACTGCGGGGTCTATTCCCTTCATATCAGAAATTGTCCATGCGAAAGTCGAAGCGTTTACTTTGAGGAAAGAGATGATATGTGATTCCATCTCGTCAGAGAGAAAGGCGCCGACACGCACGGCCTTTGACGGGTCGGCTTCATCAATGGGGACTTCACGAATATCCTCCTTCTTAGGATTGATCTTATGGATTGGTTTGGCGACCGAGTTGACGATAGAAACTGACTATTGTAGCTTGACTGCGGCGATAAGTAGCTCCCTCGCAGCCCGTTGATCTCCACGGATCGTCTGTGTTATTCAGTCCTTCCCAGGAAATTTGATACACTGGTGATAAGTCGAGGGAATGGCCTTCATTGAGTGCAACCATGGGGTGCCGAGGATAGCGTTGTAAGGCGCTTTTGCTACAATGACGGAGAACTTAACGGTTCGGGTTACGTCCCCTGCGTAAACTGGGAGACGTATTTTCCAGATCATTTTCTCCGAGGAACCGTTGAACCCAGTGAGAGTGCGTGAAGAGGGATTCATGTCACGTAAGTCGATTCCCATTTTGTCGAGCATATCCCCAAAGATAAGGTCGACCGAGATGCCAGTGTCGATGAGGACCTTTGTGACCTAGCGTTCGCCAATCCCAATATCAATGAGGAGTGGATCATTATGCGGCATGCTGATGCCGCGAGTGTCGGCCGCTGAAAAAGAGATCAGATGGTCAACCTTGACTTGTGAGGGACATTTCTGCGCAGTGACGGCTTGTCGTCGGTAATCCTTTACGGCTCGTACCGAGTCTCCGCAGGGAGGTGAGCCGCCCATTATTACGTTGAGGTGCGGGGTATGCGTAGCCTTCATCAACTCCAGTTGTGCCTGCAGGTCGCCGATAGTATTTTCTGCTTGAGGAACCAAGCTGGGGCCTCGTTTTGCTTCTCGAGACATCGTCGTAAGTCGCGTTTTTTGGACTGACTAAGCTTGACTCGTAGATCTTCAGCTCTAGAATTGATCTGCTCGCGTAGATCTGTGATTTGAGGTTGGAGGCTCGGAACATCTACGGTGCGGGCGACCTTTCTCGCTTTGGACTTATTGAGGGTCGTCCTAAGATCCGTCTTGCTTGCTGATACTATTGTGGCCTTTCGCTTTAGCAAGACGTGTAGATCTTCAGAGTTCGCTGCGGGAAGCTGAGGTTGCTCTGTTCTTCTTCCCAATTTATCGTGTAAATCAGGTGCTATCGGCGGGATTTCGTTATCCGATGAGTCGTCTAATCGAGAGAGAATTACTTCCTTTCGTCGTCGGTTCTTCGGTCGTTCCTCATCAATCGACTCATCCTCAAGATTGAGGCTGTTCACTGGAGCTTTCTCGAGGCTAGCTCGGTTTTCGTTTTGAGGAGCCCTGGCTTTTTCTTCTCTTTGTTTTTGCTCCAGCTTTTATTGTTTTTTGGCTTCTGCGGGGGAGATTCTATCTCGATTTTGCCACTTTCGATCGACTTGAGGAAATGTCCGTAAAGAACTTTGCAATCATTCGTGTCGTGCGACTTGACCTTGTGATACGAACACCACTTGTTAGGCTCGGCAGTGTTCGAGCTCGTTGGTTCGGAGGAACTGGATGTCTTCTGCACGGTGTCTCGATCCCAATGTTTCCATCCTTTCTCTCGCACGACAACTGCGGAGCCTGAGGGCTCTTCCTCGTCCACTACATTCATGTAACCCCTCTTCTGGTTGGGTTTTCCGCCCGTAGAATGCTGTCGAGGTTCCTGACAGGTGTCATTTGTTCGGGCGGGTGTTTGTTTTCCCGCCGCTTCTTTCGACGCCTTCACCCTGGTGTCTTCTTCCATACGGATGAAGTTGATGGATTGAGCGATAGCGTCTGGCACGGATCTCGTCGGGTGCCGGTAGAGGTCGGCTCGAAACGGTGATTTAACATGGAGGGTGTTCATCAATGATTCCACAGCTATGTGGTCTGGTACGTCGACCTTCGAGACAACAGATTTAAACTTCTCCATGAAATCCCTGAGGCTTTGCCCATTTGCGTGATTGAGGTTTCAGAGATACGTGGGTGGCTTCATGGCGAGTAAACATGATATAGTTCTTGAGGAAAGCCGTCGAGAGGTCGTGAAAGCTGTTGACGGAGTTCTCTTGGAGACCGGTGAACCAGTTGAGAGCAGGTCCTTCTAGGGTTTCGACGAAAAACTGGCAAAAGCCGGCGTCTTTCTCTTCGTCGGAGAGGTTTGAACGTCGCATCGCAATATTGAAGGACGTGACGTGGGCGGAGGGGTCAAAAACACCATCGAAGGTCGGAAGACGGAGCTTTTCAATCTTTTGGAGTCGAACCCCCGTTATTTTTTCTGTGAACGGCGTCCGGAGATATTCTGCGAGGACACGCTCGATTTGTGGAGCGGACGTCGTTACATTGTGGATCTTAGAGTTGATATCGAGCACCGATTGTTTTAACGCAGCGAATTCGTTTATGGTCTGGGCGTCGAGACCTCCAGGGGTTTGAGATGTATCGCCGTCGTTGATATCTTGGTCTTAAGCGTGCGCCGGTGTAGCGCCGGTCGCTCGATCTGTGTTAAACAGATGTTTTTGGTACTGCGCCGTCGAGGCTTCCACGTTCGCAGCGAGAGGGGCTAAAATTTTTGCGAACGCTGCGATTTGGTCGGTCGCTGCCTTCTGGGCTGCGTCCTGCTGTGCAAGGCGCACCATGATAGTTTCTATGGATGCTGGTGGTAACGGCGCCGGAGTCGTAGGAAAAGATGCATGCGTCGTTTCAGGAGCTTCAAGCTCTTCTCCAGAGGAAAAGCCGTCGTTGCTCGTCGCCATCTTGTCGACGTTACTTTGCTAAAGGCCCCACGGTGGGCGCCAACTGTTTGATCGGGAAACGGTACTAAACGAGGGAACGTTCGGTTTTAAATGTGGGTTAAGCAAAGACGTCTTATTGATGGTCGGAAAAGCGTTTCGTCGGTTACAAGGAAATGAAATGCGTAAAGGAAAGGGTGCCGGAGCTCGAAGAGCTTTACCGGAAAGATACAACACAGCAAGATAATAAAGGTAAAACCCTAATCTAGCCGCCAAGTATGTGTGAATGATTTTTGATCCTCTTTACGTTGCACCCCCCTTCTCCATATATAATCGACTTGATGCTCTTCCGTGACCTAGCTCGCGTCGCCTTCGTGGGCTTTTAACTCGTTGGGCCGAGAAGCCCACGTTGCTTCGAGGGACCGTTGAGCCAGATACGTTTAGTCGATATACGATCAACTAAAAGCACTCTCGTGTCGCGCCGAGAGATCAGCGCTTCGAGCTGTGGAGCCGAGCTGTCGCTTCACTTTATACGGGCCAGGCCGTCTATTCTTCGGGCCTCGAGGGATGGTCGAATTCATCCTCTACATTATACAATAACTATGCCACAGCCGTTTTATTTAAAACACCTAATTTAGTCTATGTACAAGTGAAACTGCGTAAATGAAGCAAAGTCTTCATTGTTGAAGCAGTTTAGGTGCGTATTTTGTTAAGAAAGCGATTGCATCTTTAGAAATTTTTACCTTTGTCCTCTCCTCTCCAAACATAATCATAGACTTTCTTCCATCGTCTTCTTCATCATCTTCCTTGTTCCTAACCGAGATACTGGCGATGGCTTCAGAGATCTCCATGACCATATCAACGATCACTCCCTCCACACCCATCAAATATTGTAAGTAAAGTACCTCCACGGCATTGCTGAAATTATTAAAGATAAATTTATGTAAGAATAAGAAACAGAGGAGAGGAGAGAGGAAGGACAACAAATATGAACTCGAAAGGATGTTATTTGAATTTACTTAAGCTGGCCATATGATATAAGTGAAAGTTTTGAATCCTTGACTCTTTGGACTGCGTTAGGGGTTCTTAGTATGGCCTTAACCTCAGAAACAATCCCTTGCAAGCCGCCTTCTTTGCAAATCTTGATGGCCTCGTCGAATGAGTTTCTTCTCACATCCTTATAGATCTCAGATCCTCCATTTGTTAAGAAGAATACCTAAAAAATATATAAGCATTTCAGCTACATAACCCAGTTTTTTTTTAAATAAGCACGAGTGTTTCAAACGCCAGTTTCTGGTGGGAAGTAATTAATCAGTGTCATGATGGTACGGATAGGAAAAAGAAACCAAATAAGCAATCTTACGGGATAACTTATTTGCATATTCCTGATGAGTAGAGCTGCATCAGGATGAAAACTAGAGAAAATTATGGGCCGGCTCTCGGCATGCTCATTCACAACCTGTTCATAAACAATTGATAACCAGAAGTTCAATCAAGAACAAATATCAGATGGGTGAAAAATATGTTGTTTACCATTTAACATTTACACCCAAAAAAAAAAAAATTTTGGTTAACCTTCAAGATGTTGTCAAGAGTTTGACGTAACTTTTCTTCTCCATACACAGTATTATCGTCGAATTTGAGCTCGATATTGAACCCTACGGAGCGTTTAACTTTCACAAAGGCATCTTGAAGGGTGCACAAAGGATCATCCTTCACGACTTTCCACTCAAAGATTCGTCCGTCTTTTGTCTTCCTGAACATAGGCTTCACATTTGCGCCATCCTTTTGTGGTCCATAAGAGAGAAATTCATGTAAAGGCATTTCGGTTACTCTTTTCTCAGTGATTACTCCCTGAAAAAAAATTGATACCAACTTTGATGATTTCTAATTTTGGTAACCAGAACAATTTTCTACCAGTAAACGATTATCTATGTGGAAAAGAAAGAAAAAACTAACCTTTTCTTGTGTGAACATAAAGATATCATGGAAAATTACAGGGCAACCATCTCTTGTTACCTACAAAAATTGTTACATGCTTTATTTAGGCTGTCAATGCTTTTTTTTTTGTCAACGGCTGTCAATGTTTCAAACGCGAAATTATGCAATTTGTATTTATCTATATTATTAAAACTAAAGTACATTTGAATTTTTTTTTAAAACATAGATAGCAATATAAAAAAAAAGAATATAGTGTTGTTTGGAAACATGTATATAAGTATATTATGCAATTTGCGTTTATCTATTTTAAAAAATGAAAATTGTTTGGAAACATAGATAGCAATAAAAAGAGAGTATAATGTTGTTTGGAAACATGGATAGAAGTATATTAAGAAAAAAAGTAATAGGCTTATGTTATTAACAAAAATAGGAAGTCCATTATATTATATTATATTATGAAAATTTAGTCAGTTTTAAAATATACGAAAATAGCTCAATCCAATTACCTAAGAACATCTTTTGTCTAAAATAATCATAAAACAAAATTTAAACTTTATATACATATTTCAAATCAAAATAATAACTTAAAATTGATTTATATCAAAAATTGATTCAAAAATATACATATATTCAAAAATTGATTTTAACTAAAATATTTTCCAATAACCATTACAAAAATATTTTCAATATATATAATAAAAATACAATACAAAGCCCAATTTCAAACACCAACTTAAATTATGATTTTTATATCACATTAAATTTAAAAATATAATATATGTGATTATTTATGTGATTGTACATATAAAAATACTATTAATTATATGATGCTACATATAAAATACTATTAATTATATGATGACACAATATGATATATAATAGTGACTAAAAAATAAATAACAACATATTTTTGAAAAAATACATCCAGGCACACGGATTAAAGTCTAGTTATATTTAAAAAAAACTTCACTTCAAAAAATGAACAATATTTATTAAAAATTTAAATAAAAATCCTTTTGCAAACACGTTAATTGCGAATGGAATTTTCCTTCTGTTTTTGTGTTGCTGTTTGTGTTTGGTGTTTACAGTTACAATTTACTAAAAGCAAAATTATTTAACACTAAAACTTGTGGTTTCAATTTCAAAGTCGTACTTTGCATGCAAAAGCAAAAGCAAACATAAAATAAAACCAAATAATTGAAACCGTATCATCGATATGATTGTGGTTTCTTTCTTGATAGGTGAAAAATCAAACCTGGACATCAAATTCAACGAAGTCAATGGGAAAATCTGCAGCAACATTGAAAGAAAGAATAGAATTTTCTTTGATGGATTTCATTTTCTCGTCCGGAGATTGAAGGATGTTCATCCCAAATCCTCGGTGACCCATCACAACAAATTTAGGAAAACCAAATTCATCCTTCTTCTTATCATCTTCAACACCTAAGACCAATCATAAGATATTAGAAACTCAAATAAAGAAATAAAATGAGATTTTCTTAAGAATCAATTTTATATTTAGTACCTGATGAAAACTTGGCAGAAGATACTGACAATGCCATAGTCTCGAGAGCAATGTTTAATGTCTTGCTGAACAAACTTAAAATTTATAGAAACAATGATTGTGAACGAAAGAAGCAGAGGGAATCTCCATAGTGACAAGATCAGAATATTCCATTCGATACAAAAGAAGTGTCTAGAGATCGAATGGAATAATCTTCAGTTTTTTTTCTTACCTCGAAAACAGTTTTTTCTTGATTTATTCAGTGAATCTCATTCTCTTTGATTATTTTGATATCTTTTGTTTTGTCTTTTTCTGGACGATTCTATTTGGTTCGCGATTTATAGGACAGATGGAGACCGTTTTATTTAGACGAGTATATATATCCTTGTTCAGAAATTCGCTAGGCGCTACGCGTGCGGTGCACCCGGGCCTAGCGATTTTTTAGAAAAGCGGAAAAAAACTCGGGGAGCACGCGGAGAGGAATTTTTTGTATTTTATATGTATAATATTTCATCTATACATATAATACAACTTTGTATGTATATACATGTTTATGTAAAAAATATCATTGGTATTAAGATTCATAGATTTATAAATATATACCTAAATAGATACAAAATATAATTGTATTTGTCATTAACACAAAAAAATATAACTTTTGTATACATTCTAACGAATTATTTATTGTACATGTTCTTGAATCTACTAGTCATTCAACTCAAGTAAATCATAGTTGCGTTGAAAATACTGGATGTTATACTTTTATTGAACAAAGGGTCATATATGAAGGTGATATAGATTGCGTTGAGTCTTTGTCAAAATCTTATTGTTTTTCACAATTAGAGTTTCTTAGAATTTTAGAGATTTTGTTGTCGGGAGAAGAGAAGAGAGTTGGTAAAGATGTGGTTAATGATTTTTTGGGCTTGAGCTGGACAAATAGTTCCAAAATTTTGGGCCAAATTTAATTATGCCGAGGAAGTAACGAGTTATGCGTAGCGTTTTTTTTTCATATTAATCGGACGCTATATATATACACTTGAATAAAACAATCTTCTTCTTTTTTTGGGAATGCGCTGAGTTAATATTTAGGTTAGAATGGCTGCTAAAAATGAATGGGAACATTTTGGATAAATGGTTCTGATTACCAAAATTAGAACAAAATAAGTGTTTATATTTATTGTTAGAATAAGTGTTTACATTTGTTTTTTTGTATTTTCTGTTATTTCTAAATATGTATATCATTTATAAATATTTTTTACAAATTTAATTATATATTGCCATTCTGTTGAGTGGGAATTTTGCTCCCATGCATATTATTTTCTGTGTCTACATCTAACTTGTCAAATGAATCCATATTTTTATTATATTATTATTAAACACTAGGGGTATAGCCCCACGCAAACGCGGAGCCGGATAAGTTATTGATCGTTGTGTAGTTTTGTGTACGGGATTTTTTCTTTTATTTTTTTCCATTTTTGTTTTTCCGTGTTGTATATAATGGTGATGAACATAACATTTGAAGGTTGATATGAGAATAACCGATGATTTCTTATGTGTTGATATTCCATATCTTATGTGTGGACGTCTAAAAGAGTTTCCCATTTATCTTCATGAATTCGGCATCTAGCAATATTTTTCCCATGAATATGTCGGACAAAGACCCATATATCCGCTGAGATTCAACATCTGATACACTGATTAATTGTCATCCTCATTAACTATCCCGTAAATCCGCAAGCTGTGCAAGTGTAAGAAAATAATTAATTTATAGAGTCTTACTCGATTTTGTTAAAAATAGTTTATGGTGGACAAAAAAAATGTTAGAAATAGGTAAACCAAAAAAATACACCACTGACAAATCTTGTATGAGTTAGAACCTGTCGACGTTTCATTAATAATCCAAAATAGAAATAAAATCTCCGAACAGATAAAACATGCAAAGGAAAAAATATCCAAAGTTTATGATGGAAATCAAAGATAATAGCAGTTTTTAAAAATGCATAGAAAAGAAGTTGATGGGCTGATAGGAATATAATAGATATTTTCAATCACTCACGGCAGCGCTTGCAGTTGTTCTGAACGTCTGAAATCTCTGGAGGATCTGCTGCAGCACATTCCTCATCGACCTTGTCTCCCAAAACAGACGGGCCCGATGATGCTGCTAATCCTACGTCACCTTCACTGCTTGGAAGAATGTTCTCACTGTGCTCCTGAAATACATGAACGTGATGACAAGTAAGATTAGACAACCTTGCCATGGTTCTCTATGATGGTATATTCAGTGATGGTGGAGATAGTGAAGGTACGGTGATTGCTATTAATGGCTTCCATCAATTTGAGAGCTCTCCATATTTTGGGCTGGATCTTGGCAAGTAGCTATGAATACATCAAAC